>NC_090269.1:288620461-288922961 GCF_040414725.1 Anabrus simplex
TACTTATGCTGCATTGCTCGTTTTTAATTTTTTGTTTCCAAATCCACTCATTTACTTCAATCTTTTTAATTACACATTAATGCCAGAATAATTATACTCGCGTATATATACCGTTACTAGGCATAGAAAACCTCGTAATTCTAGTCACGAGAAAATCTCGTTTCTTCGGTGGTGTTGATTATTATTATTATTATTATTATTATTATTATTATTATTATTATTATTATTATTATTATTATTATTGCTATTTGCTTTACGTCGCACCGACACAGATAGGTCTTATGGCGGCGATAGGATAGGAAAGGCCTAGGAATTGGAAGGAAGCGGCCGTGGCCTTAATTAAGGTACAGCCATGCATGGTGTGAAAATGGGAAACCACGGAAAACCATCCTCAGGGCTGCCGACAGTGGGGTTCGAACCCACTATCTCCCTATTACTGGATACTGGCCGCATTTAAGCGACTGCAGCTATCGAGCTCGGTGATTATTGTTTTAAGAGGAAGTACAACAAGGCAACCATCCTCTACATAACACTAATCAGAGAGAAAAAATGGACGGGATCCGACACTTTGAAAAATGAAATTATCGGCCAAAGAAAGACAAGGGCCACTAAGGGAGTGAAAATGAGACCCCCTAGCCCTTGGAAACCAAGGAAGGTCGGATAGGATAGACGAAAGTGATGAGCCTGGCACAAGTAAGTGGAAGCAATGCCAGGACTCAGCTAAGGGTCCCGTGGTCTTCAACCCACGCTTCGAAGTTCAGAGCCCCTGGGGCCGTTTTCAGTCTGCTTTTACGACAGGCAGGGGATACCGTGGGTGTTATTCTACCGCCTCCACCCACAGGGGGACCTCGTTTCTAAATCTGTCTTGTGAACGCTTGCCGCGTTGCCTAAAAAGGGAACAGAAGACTCCAATGGTCGAATAATTGGGCTACAGTTAAGCACTGAAAACGCCAGGAACAGTTCTCCAGCCATTGCTGACCGCTTAGTTTGGGCTTCTTCTCTAAACTTTACTCCGTAGAAGTTTAGAGGTTTCCTTTGCCAAGCGACGAAATATAATAATACACTATTGTTATTATTTGGGAACAGGGTGGTGTAGCAGCTTAGCTGCTTGCCTGTCATCTCGGCGATCGTGGCATGATTTCTGGTGTTCATTATGATGATTATTATTATTTTTAGTGTTCTTTGGTTTCCAGCAACAATCATTTGTTATTTCTGGTATAATCACAATATACTCGTACTTCGGACGTACGAAGGTAAGACAATTGGGTTTTGGGGCCAACCAAAGAGTTTGAATAGCATTCGGATAGGGCAGTGCCGGGACTGGAAAGAAGGCAAACATTGGCTTAGTTAAGGTACATTTGCCTGGTGCGAAAATGGGAAACCACGGTAAATCACATACACACTACAAATACAAACTAACAGCTACACGGTATGAACCACGAAGCCAAATCGCTTGGTATGTATGTATTGCACCCGTCCCTACGCCTAATGGCTCCGGCATGATATCTACAGGGCGTTAACGGGTTGGAATAAAACAAATAGGCGCTTAACAAGACTAAGCTTAAAGGCATACAGGGTAGGAGACGGATCATACCTAATTACAATGAGAACACATTCGGGTTAAAGTTTAGGTTAATACAAGTGGTTTATTAGGCCTTAATGATGATGATGGAAATGACGCATTTATATACAAATGAATTACATGGATTATTATCAATTGTTGTTGTTTGTTATCGACTTTTAGTCGTATGTGATGGATCCGAGTATTATCTATCGCAGAGCGATCCATTATGACGAGATTCGAACGGGAAAACACTTATCATAGACACTGAGGCTATGTGACATCATTGATCAATAGGATTAACATGCATGCAACGAATCTGAGCAATCCCTATACTAAACACACAACTATTCCCCAACGAAATGCCAAGAACGAACTCATAAAAATGTGGAACAAACGCCCGGGTTTGAACCGACCCTCACTTGTATACAATTCACCACCCCGATGGTCAACACCATCGGCAACTCAATTATAATCACAACAAGATACATAAACCCTTAAAGAACACAAATTATATACAGTAAACACGTGAGACATCCAGCCTTCGGTTGAGCATTGGGGTACCAATGCCGCTGTCGGGAACTGAACTAACACCCCTTGGGATGGAAGTGGGACTCTGAAAACCCTAAGCTAGATTATACTCAAGTGTGTAATGACAGTAAGCTGACAAGTACTGGTAACAATCGCCGTGTCATTTATTAGCGACTACATCATTCTGGCGTGTTGAATATTTCATTATTGGGCGATTCTTCCGCCCTCATTCTCTTCAACTCAAGGCTCCCCCTTACACGAGCGAAAGAGCATACAAAAAAAACAACACTTCTCCTCACTAGGTCAACTGCCCCAGCCCCTTTGCACGGCGGGTGGTCAGTGGCCTCGGCCTTCACAGGCATAACGCCCTTTCTTAACAAAACACCCCATCTCGGGGATCGTTCACTAATAAACTGAACTTCATTGTTCATTAAACAAAATTACATCGGCTCTCAATACTTCACTTCAATTCAACACACACATTCGTTTACAATATCATGATCCCGCGACGCGACACCGGTTTCTATGATACCAATACTTGCATGATTACCATAACTACAATTTATTATTATTATTATTATTATCATTATTATTATTGGGTTCATCATTACACCATCTCCCTACACGACTTACCTGGAAATTAGACCATACTGCATGATCATAATTAACTTCCTCGTAATAACGGTGTAATTAATCCATATCTAAATCGTGGTTTCTGATAAATCATCACGCGGTAATACAATTATGAATTAAATATTCCTCAATTTGCACTTAAATTGTGATAAGCCTGCCAATTAAAATCGTACACTTCCTATCTAAATATATGTCAGTGGAGGCCTGGGTGTCAGTTCCGAAGTCACATCTCGTAGTTCTGGGTGCTCACGGAATAAAATTACACTATTTACCAGCCATGCATTATCATCACTGGACTAACTACAACCTAACTTGAATTACTCTGAATTACTAACAATTAGTCTCCTGACGCATCAATAATTACAAGTTTCCCCAAATAAAATGATTAAGTCAATCTACTACTGCATGCAAACTCATCGTATTACCCCTTTATTTACAATTGATTGCTCAGACGTGTTACTAACTAAATAAAGTAAATAGAAGCTACGTGTATCATGGTAGCACATCTACATTACTGAAGTTACAATCTTTAACATTATAGCGTCAGGTAATGATAACTGTTCCCCGCCCAATCTGATTTCGTCATATTAATTATGATTTATACTCATCTCCATCTCGATGACCCGTTGTCAGCTCAGGGAGTCCATGGCTGGTTTAGTGCTGATCCATAGGCACCAAAGCAGTTACTGGAGGCACCATTCTTCTTTCCAACCGGGAGTCCATTGTTCTAAGTTGACGACACCGCTGGCAGTATTCCTGAGGCACACAACACGTCACTATTTATTCCAAGATTTGTGTAGTTACATTCAGTGTGAACGTCCAGCCACGATATCGGACCTCACTCCGCAATCCACGATTCAGTATCGGATTCCGCGTACCTTTGTTACTACTCGACACAGTAGCGCCGTAGTAATAATAATAATAATATTATTACAAATTATATTTAATGTTCGCGACGCGTCCCTGATCTTTAAAGTTTAGACACTAGCATCACGTCTATCCAATCTCTGCAATATTTACGCACAGTACGCGATTTCACTTGTAAATTAAATTGAAATTCACTCAAACAAAAGATCGCTGGAAGCTCGACGGCACGAAGCTTCGCCGTCCGTAAGCCACAAATCCCGACTGACTCTTCTCCCTTTCTGCAGTAGTTTTTACTAGGGAGCGATACCCCTTCCACTAATTTGTGTAGCGCCTATTCCCGGCGTACTCGAGGTAAAATAGTGCGGATGGTCGGTGACCAGTATCTAGTTGGTGCGATTGAGACATAACCACTCAATTATCCTTCGGTGAATCTCTTTAAATTAATTAAAATATGTTCTGCTTCCCCTACCACACGGGGTGAAGTCCCTCCGTCGAGGACGTGTCATGAGACTAACCAGATGGCCCCAGTACTTTTCCACGCAGAAACAACACAGTATTCTTTCTTCTGCTGAAAGTTATCACGGAAGAGGACATTAAACACTCTAAATAAATGTCCCAGTAACATTTATCCCTTTTAAATCGGGAGATGATCCCCTAATTCGAGTTTTATTAATTTTCTACCTCGTAGGTAATTAAGTTGGCCAGCCCGATTCCAAGATGGCTCCTATATTCCGTTTCGAAAAAGTTAGTTTCCCCTCATTCTGTGAGCCTTGAGGAGGGATGTCTTCTCTCGAGTGATGTCACAGGGAATCCCCATTCGTAACCCCTCCCGGGTCTAAGTTGGCTTGGCTTCATCTGCGGGGCCCCCGCTACACAAAGGATAATACTGCGCAATAAGTCGCAGACAAAGAAATCTCGCAGAATAATTTTGAAATACACAATTTATCTATCTCAATGGTATGAATATTAATTAGTTTCGGTATAACCTCTATTAATGATATGAATATTAATCATTTTCAGCGTTCTTTCCCTTTAATAGCATTGCGTGCGTAATTACGGATATCGATATCAACCTAAGGTCCTTGGATCATGCCCCTGTCGGGTTCATATTCCCCTCTCCCCGAGAAGAAATGGGTACAGGCACTGGACACATTTCGTCGCTAAATATTCAATTGGCAATATCGATTCACAACTGTTTCCAAACCTTTGCTTTCTGGCGAAGTTCCTGGTTCTCTCTTTCCAAATAATATGCTATCTGACGCAATGCTTCTCTGTAGTTCTCCAGGTACTGACATTCTGGACATTCTTCATCCCCAAGATCTCTCTGTGAAAACAAATTCTCCAAATAATTGACTTCTTCGGCTTCCTCATTTGGTCCCGACTCTTCATCTGACACGTCGCGTCGATCTTCTTCTCCGTCTTCCTCATCGTCTTCTTCTTCCGTTGCTCCAAGTTCTTCAGCGTTGTCCACGTCTTCTAAGTTACCTCCGGACGTATGGTACAACTTCAGATTTGCTGTCACGTTCGGGTAATTAATGTAATTCATCTGCTGCGCCTGGATGATAATATTTACAAATATTTACATACATAAGATGACCGCCGATAGGTTAGATCTGCCTTCGGTCGTCAGAACATCCTCCTGGATCCTCTGTACTCTCGTCAGTAACCTTCAGGTTCTTCCGGCTTGAGTCCCCACGTGCTACGAACTCAAGACTTCCACTTCTTCTTGTTACTTGTAATATTGCCAAGGGCTGGCCCTTCGTGCTTCCTCGCTTACGTTTCAATTGCTCTACGTAGCGTTTGGGTTTCAGAACTCGTTCATCTCTCATCTCGTCTCTCCAGTTCACATGGTGTAGCTTCGAACCTCTGGTATCACGACGTCTTCTTCTTAAACATGTCCCTCTTTCACTGGTAAGCCATCCATACTTAATTCGGCGCTGCTTGTTGCGTTGTCGTCTCTTGTATCGACCTGATGATCTCTTCCTTTCTGCTCCGTCCTCAGCTTTCATCTCGTCTTCCATATTCTCCATTTTGAAATGTGGTTCATCCTGAATGTCTAATTTCTTCATTCCCTCTATTTCTTCGCGAAGTGCGTTAATTTGTTCTTCGTGGATCTCCAATTTCACCATTGTTTTCGAGCCTTTCTCTTCGCTCCTGATTTCATCGTTTACGTGGATATTGTCTCGCGTGATACTGGTCTCAACCTGATCATGCCGCTCAACTATTCCCTCAACTTTCCTTTCATTCACTGCCTCTATCTCTATTCGTTTTTCTTCTGCCTTATCCTCAAGATTTGTAAACTTATCCTCAGAATCATTTGTACTGTTCATTACTTCACTACTCTCTGGACTATTCTGACCCATTTGCACTTTCGATTTAACTCCGAACCCTTTTAATCTGTCCTGTCTCAGTTCCTCTGTGAGCCTTCTTATCCCACTACTTGCTTCCCTCATACCTGCAAACTGCCGGTCCATTATATTTTCAAGCGTCTTAATTTCGTCCTTCACACCGTCTCTAATCTGCGCATAACCCCGATCTATCGTATCTCCGAGTGATTTAAAGGCGTCCTTCATTTCCTCCCGATTCGCCTTTAAATCGTCCTTCACGCTATTCTTCATCTCCCTAATCTCCTCCATCAAAGCCCGCATGGCTTCACTATCCATGTCGCTATCCTTTGAGATGATAGGACCCCCCTCGCTAACGTCGGCATCAACAAACCACAACAATATATAATTATTATTTATTTTGAAAGAAAGGATTCCTCTATCCAAACTTTACGTTTTTCCAGCTTCAAATAATCTTTACTTTAATCATCATTGCAAATTAAGCCTCAAAAACGGCTATCATTGAAGCTGCCTAACCGCCTAACATCATTAAGGTTCATGAAATTTATATAAGAAGGCAACGGGAAATTGCCGAAAATGATTATAATATTAGCCCTCAAATTCAGTTAATAAAGTTGCCGGTTGACCTGTGATTCTAAAATTGGGCTCGATTTTAAACACCAACACATGTGGTATAGTGCCAGTAAATCAACCCATGCCCTCAGCATTGAGGTCCTTCAAACACACAAAGTCATCAGAATCTCAAACTGAACCCATGAAATCAACCTACTGCCACTCGAAAAAGAAAAGTAGGCGTGAGGTTACCTCTTCTCATCCACGGTTATACTAACGTAAAATATATTTCCTAATAGCAGGTTGTTTGGTGAAGAAACACGCACCACTGGCTGATATCCGTGAATAGATATGCACTAAGAAAAAGCCACTATTCACTTCAAACCTCACTTATGGGAAATTCATTTTATTGTTTCCCGGGATTCGAACTAATCCCCTTGAATTTTGGATACGCCCCTGCTGACGCGAATGTCATGGCTCTGCCCATATCATTGGACCATGACTGTGTTCTCATTCATAAAACGATTTAATATTGACATCAAGGTGTCACTTATTCAATCATAATGAACTGGGCCTCGCGTGGAAATGTCAGAAGCAGACATGGGTTACCAAAATAATCGTGCCCACTCCTGGAAGCCGCACAAGTATGCCTTGCCTAATACACAACACAACACGCCCCTATCTTTGCATTAATGGTATGCAATAGGTGGGATAATTATGCGCCTATTAAACATCAAAATACGCCTATTAAACCGTAGAATATGTCCCACCTTGGCCCGTATTTATATAGCCAGACATTGGATGTCATTCTATATGGCGCTAAATTTCCTAAATCTGGGTAGCCCTTATTTACGGACATATCGAGCCCCCACAGTTCACTTACGCCCTTTTATCTCGCACCACGTTGGACTGATATTTTAGTATGGTGCGCAACGTGTAAATGTCGGGTAATATAAATATACGCCCCTATTTAACATTAGAACACGTCCCACATTGGGCCGCCATTTTAGTATGTGGCGCAACGTGTACAAGTCATGTAGAATAAATATACGCGCCTATTTATATATACGCACCACGGTGGAAGCGCCATTTTAGTATGCACCCGTCCCTACGCCTAATGGCTCCGGCATGATATCTACAGGGCGTTAACGGGTTGGAATAAAACAAATAGGCGCTTAACAAGACTAAGCTTAAAGGCATACAGGGTAGGAGACGGATCATACCTAATTACAATGAGAACACATTCGGGTTAAAGTTTAGGTTAATACAAGTGGTTTATTAGGCCTTAATGATGATGATGGAAATGACGCATTTATATACAAATGAATTACATGGATTATTATCAATTGTTGTTGTTTGTTATCGACTTTTAGTCGTATGTGATGGATCCGAGTATTATCTATCGCAGAGCGATCCATTATGACGAGATTCGAACGGGAAAACACTTATCATAGACACTGAGGCTATGTGACATCATTGATCAATAGGATTAACATGCATGCAACGAATCTGAGCAATCCCTATACTAAACACACAACTATTCCCCAACGAAATGCCAAGAACGAACTCATAAAAATGTGGAACAAACGCCCGGGTTTGAACCGACCCTCACTTGTATACAATTCACCACCCCGATGGTCAACACCATCGGCAACTCAATTATAATCACAACAAGATACATAAACCCTTAAAGAACACAAATTATATACAGTAAACACGTGAGACATCCAGCCTTCGGTTGAGCATTGGGGTACCAATGCCGCTGTCGGGAACTGAACTAACACCCCTTGGGATGGAAGTGGGACTCTGAAAACCCTAAGCTAGATTATACTCAAGTGTGTAATGACAGTAAGCTGACAAGTACTGGTAACAATCGCCGTGTCATTTATTAGCGACTACATCATTCTGGCGTGTTGAATATTTCATTATTGGGCGATTCTTCCGCCCTCATTCTCTTCAACTCAAGGCTCCCCCTTACACGAGCGAAAGAGCATACAAAAAAAACAACACTTCTCCTCACTAGGTCAACTGCCCCAGCCCCTTTGCACGGCGGGTGGTCAGTGGCCTCGGCCTTCACAGGCATAACGCCCTTTCTTAACAAAACACCCCATCTCGGGGATCGTTCACTAATAAACTGAACTTCATTGTTCATTAAACAAAATTACATCGGCTCTCAATACTTCACTTCAATTCAACACACACATTCGTTTACAATATCATGATCCCGCGACGCGACACCGGTTTCTATGATACCAATACTTGCATGATTACCATAACTACAATTTATTATTATTATTATTATTATCATTATTATTATTGGGTTCATCATTACACCATCTCCCTACACGACTTACCTGGAAATTAGACCATACTGCATGATCATAATTAACTTCCTCGTAATAACGGTGTAATTAATCCATATCTAAATCGTGGTTTCTGATAAATCATCACGCGGTAATACAATTATGAATTAAATATTCCTCAATTTGCACTTAAATTGTGATAAGCCTGCCAATTAAAATCGTACACTTCCTATCTAAATATATGTCAGTGGAGGCCTGGGTGTCAGTTCCGAAGTCACATCTCGTAGTTCTGGGTGCTCACGGAATAAAATTACACTATTTACCAGCCATGCATTATCATCACTGGACTAACTACAACCTAACTTGAATTACTCTGAATTACTAACAATTAGTCTCCTGACGCATCAATAATTACAAGTTTCCCCAAATAAAATGATTAAGTCAATCTACTACTGCATGCAAACTCATCGTATTACCCCTTTATTTACAATTGATTGCTCAGACGTGTTACTAACTAAATAAAGTAAATAGAAGCTACGTGTATCATGGTAGCACATCTACATTACTGAAGTTACAATCTTTAACATTATAGCGTCAGGTAATGATAACTGTTCCCCGCCCAATCTGATTTCGTCATATTAATTATGATTTATACTCATCTCCATCTCGATGACCCGTTGTCAGCTCAGGGAGTCCATGGCTGGTTTAGTGCTGATCCATAGGCACCAAAGCAGTTACTGGAGGCACCATTCTTCTTTCCAACCGGGAGTCCATTGTTCTAAGTTGACGACACCGCTGGCAGTATTCCTGAGGCACACAACACGTCACTATTTATTCCAAGATTTGTGTAGTTACATTCAGTGTGAACGTCCAGCCACGATATCGGACCTCACTCCGCAATCCACGATTCAGTATCGGATTCCGCGTACCTTTGTTACTACTCGACACAGTAGCGCCGTAGTAATAATAATAATAATATTATTACAAATTATATTTAATGTTCGCGACGCGTCCCTGATCTTTAAAGTTTAGACACTAGCATCACGTCTATCCAATCTCTGCAATATTTACGCACAGTACGCGATTTCACTTGTAAATTAAATTGAAATTCACTCAAACAAAAGATCGCTGGAAGCTCGACGGCACGAAGCTTCGCCGTCCGTAAGCCACAAATCCCGACTGACTCTTCTCCCTTTCTGCAGTAGTTTTTACTAGGGAGCGATACCCCTTCCACTAATTTGTGTAGCGCCTATTCCCGGCGTACTCGAGGTAAAATAGTGCGGATGGTCGGTGACCAGTATCTAGTTGGTGCGATTGAGACATAACCACTCAATTATCCTTCGGTGAATCTCTTTAAATTAATTAAAATATGTTCTGCTTCCCCTACCACACGGGGTGAAGTCCCTCCGTCGAGGACGTGTCATGAGACTAACCAGATGGCCCCAGTACTTTTCCACGCAGAAACAACACAGTATTCTTTCTTCTGCTGAAAGTTATCACGGAAGAGGACATTAAACACTCTAAATAAATGTCCCAGTAACATTTATCCCTTTTAAATCGGGAGATGATCCCCTAATTCGAGTTTTATTAATTTTCTACCTCGTAGGTAATTAAGTTGGCCAGCCCGATTCCAAGATGGCTCCTATATTCCGTTTCGAAAAAGTTAGTTTCCCCTCATTCTGTGAGCCTTGAGGAGGGATGTCTTCTCTCGAGTGATGTCACAGGGAATCCCCATTCGTAACCCCTCCCGGGTCTAAGTTGGCTTGGCTTCATCTGCGGGGCCCCCGCTACACAAAGGATAATACTGCGCAATAAGTCGCAGACAAAGAAATCTCGCAGAATAATTTTGAAATACACAATTTATCTATCTCAATGGTATGAATATTAATTAGTTTCGGTATAACCTCTATTAATGATATGAATATTAATCATTTTCAGCGTTCTTTCCCTTTAATAGCATTGCGTGCGTAATTACGGATATCGATATCAACCTAAGGTCCTTGGATCATGCCCCTGTCGGGTTCAGTATGTATGTATGTATGTATGTATGTATGTAGCTCTTATTTTCTGCCGGTACGCAACGGTACGCTCTACTTTTCTGAAGTTAAAAAATAATTGCGATTTTTTGACAGAGAAAATTACTAAAATGATCCCAGCAGATAGTACTATATTCGCGAATTGAAGGTTCAGATTGGTACCATGCCCTCATGTTTCATAGGTTGGTGGTATCGCAGCCGGAAACAGGAATGTGTGTTCACTTCCGATTGTTTGCAAAGTCAGATAATCAGTTCTACATTCGCTCTGCAACATGCAGTTGTTCACGTGAGTTTTAAGATAATCTACTGTAAGTTAAATCAGTGCAATATTGTTCAAAATGAGTTCTTTCTTCTTTTTTTCTTTTCTTTTTGCAGGTTGCTTTTACGTCGCACCGACACAGATAGGTCTTTTGGCGACGATGGGATAGGAAGGGACTAGGGGTGGGAAGGAAGCGGCCGTGGCCTTAATTAAGGTACAGCCCTAGCATTTGTCTGGAGTGCAAATGAGAAGCCACGGAAAACCATCTTCAGGGCTGCCGACAGTGGGATTCGAACCAACTATCTACCGATTACTGGATTCTAGCCGCACTAAAGCAAGTGCAGCTATCGAGCTCGGTATTGTTCAAAAAAAGTTTTTTTTTTAAGTAGTAAATTTACGTCAATGAGTAAATGAAGTCAAACTAAAGAAGTAGACATTGTCAAATGCATGTGATCCTGTAAAACCCAAAACTAGCACGGAAAATATTGGTGGTGCACAGAGTCACGAAGGCAGAAGATCCACAGGATCAAAACGAAGCGGTATAATGGCTGGCCAGACCGCTGGATACTTTCACATTAAAAAACATTTAAAAATTGGCTTCTATATCGGAGTGTACGTTTCAGGTGTGGAAGTTGTTGTAATAGATAAAAGTCCTCTCAGTTTTAATTACTGCATTCATGGGGTGAAAGTGCCTTATGGGGATCATTGTAAGTACCTAGGTGTTAATATAAGGAAAGATCCTCATTTGGGTAATCACATAAATGAATAAAAAATAAGTAGTAAATTTATGTCAGTGAATAAATAAAGGCAAACTAAAGAAGTAGAAATTGTCAAGTGCATGTCATCACGTAAAACCCAAAACTAGCAGGGTACAGATCTCTGCACATGGTTGTGAGGGTATGTATGGGTTGTAGTAAGGATGTAAATCATAATAACAATTTCGTGTGGCTATTTCTAGCCGGGTGCAGCCCTTGTAAGGCAGACCCTTCGATGAGTGTGGGCGGCATCTGCCATGTGTAGGTAAGTGCGTGTTATTGTGGTGGAGGATAGTGTTATGTGTGGTGTGTAAGTTGCAGGGATGTTGGAGAAAGCACAAACACCCTGCCCTTAAGCCAGTGGAATTAGCCAATGAAGGTTAAATTCTCCGACTCGTTCGGGAAACGAACCCGGGACTCAGAACGGAAGCCAGTACGCTGACCATTCAGCCAACGAGTCAGACAAGAATGTAGAGGACAGGGCATATACGTCTCTGGTAAGGCCCCAACTAGAGAATGTTTTCAGTGTATGGGACCATCACCAGAATTACTTGATTCAAGAACTAGAAAAAATCCAAAGAAAAGCTCGATTTGTTCTGGGTGATTTCCGACAAAAATCTGACAAAGTTTGGGCTGGGAAGATTTGCGAGAAAGGAGACGACCTGCTCGACTAAGTGATATGTTCCGAGCTGTCAGTGGAGAGATGGCGTGGAATGACATTTGTAGACGAATAAGTTTGAGTGGTGTCTTTAAAAGTAGGAAAGATCACAATATGGAGATAAAAATTCAAGAGGACAAATTGGGCAAATATTCGTTTATAGAAAGGGGAGTAAGGGAGTGGTATAACTTACAAAGGGAGATGTTCAATAAATGTCCAGTTCCTTTGCAATCATTTAAGAAAAGTCTGCCCTAAATGCAGATCAGTAGTGATAGTGCGTATCGGCACATTTTCTTCCAGAAAAGGAACGCTGAATGTTCGTATGTATAGTTGAAATCATGAAAACATATGCTTACACTGATAAGTAACATATATCACGGTTTTTAACTTGGAAATGTATTCATCAAAATTCACAAACATTACAGAAACAAACGGTAGGCCTGATTGGTAGTGGTAATAATGGAGATTCACTCAGTTGAGCATGAATCTTAATATACTTGTAAGTCTAGCTCAACGAGATTATTAAATAAATTATTCGTACTGGGACAATGAAGGCCAAGAGTGCAGAGGGAGGAGATAATGCTGGCGTGGCGGCGACGATGTACGCGGGGCCAGCAGCGAGCAAACCAATACCTCCGGCGAATTGTTGAAGCTGGTGACGAGAAGAAACTGGAAGCTGATATCAATGGACCAGGCACCCAGAATGATCTGGAAGTGGAAACTATGAAAATCTTCTGCGGGCCTATATAAAGTCCACAGCTGTCGAACGGGAGTCAGTTGCGAGCGAGTCATTCTAATAGATTTATAATTTTAAATAAATTTAATAATCAGTTGCACTCAGGAATACATCTATAGCGACTCTCGCGATGCGAACTTCAGCAATATTTCGGCCCTTCGCAAAACGTGAAAAGATGCTGTGAACATGCGAGTTGACTGACAAGTACGAAACGTTGTACACCAAGCAATGTCTCTTCTCCATGAGTACTGTTGCTTTCCTCACTAATCAAAAAGTATTATTATATATATCAATCTGTCAGGCTGAGTGGCTCAAATGGTAGAACAGAGGCGCCGAGGTGTCGGAATTTTGTCCCGGAGGAGTTTCCGTGCCGGTAAAACTACTGATATGAGGCTGGCGTATTTTATAATCTTCAATTGCCACTAGCTTAGGCTAGAATCGATCACGCCAAATTGGGTTCAGAATACCGCTGTTCTACTCTTTTTTTTTTTTTTTGCTAGTGGCTTTACGTCGCACTGGCACAAATAGATGTTATGGCAACGGTGGGATAGGAAAAGGCTAGGAGTGGGAAGGAAGCGGCCGTGACCTTAATTAAAGTACAGCCCCAGCATTTGCTTGGTATGAAAATGGGGAAACTACGGAAAATCATCTTCAGGGCTGCCGACAGTGGGATTCGAACCCACTATCTCCCGGACCCAAGATCCCAGCTACGCGCTTCTAACCGCACGGCCAACTCGCCCGGTGTTTTACTCTTTGAGCCAGTAAAGTTCTTCCCAGTTTATTATTCAAACACATGCGTCAGCAGAAAAATGTTTTCGTTTTTACATTTCTCGATTTCCTGATGGAAAATCGGACCTTCGCCCGTCCGAATGAGCAAAGCACTCTCTTATTTCATCGTTTAGACAGAAATCTCTCGTAATCCTGCAAGCATTCCGAAAGGTTTTACATCGAAACGTCACGACATGTAACACAAAAGCGGACTCGAGAGACATATACATAATTATGCTCAACATGCATTGCTCACCAGCACAACCAATTAATAATGTTCAAGAACAGATGGTCAGATTCTCGGTTTACAAAACCTTCACTTTCTGGTGACTCGTTTCCTTGCAGAGATACATGCATGCAACTGTCTAAGCACACCGTTCTGTCGATATATTTATGATCGCCGTTGTTCCCATCCTTGGTTATTCTGTGTACTGTAGGTTGTGCGGATCGCATAAACTGTCAGTACGTACAATAAGACTTTAATTTAACCCTTATCACTCGAATAAGTTTGTCTGGTTGTATAAATCTACTCGTATATACTGTATTTTTCTGGAAAAGTATGGGCGTAGGCCTAGTGCTGTCTGTTCTTACGGCTAAATCTGAAATGATTTTACATGATTATGTAAATCTGATAATGAAAAATTTGTAGGTATGCTTTCATTGTTTACTTTTACCCTCTGTATAGCACGTCTCGAAGCAAACATCTCGATGAAGGCCTAGTTTTATCACGAAAATTTTGAAGAAGTGGGTTTGTCTTCGCCTTTCTTTGTCCTGTATATTACCACATACTACACTTAGCACAGTCCTTTGTAATATGCCGAGTATGAGCCACATCATCTTGACTGAAAAAATACATTCCACAGACCATAAACTGATACTCTACAGACATGATTTTGTCCAAGAGTAATTCTAGTATACTCAGCCAAAAAAGAAAAATCCAAGCAAATCCACCTATTCTCCACGTTAAACCTAGATACCAACTCAGACTCCCACTCCGCAAAATCAAAGGGAGTTCGATTAGTCCCAGCTAAACAAGTAAACCACGCCAATATAGGCAGAAAGGTCAGAAACATAAATCATACATAGCCTTGAAAACTCATACATCTTATAAGACGATATATATTTTTTACAATTGGTTTTAAGTCGTACCGACACAAATAGGTCTTATGGCGATTATGGGATAGGAAACGGCTAGGACTGGGAAGGAATCGGTCGTGGCCTTAAATAAGGTACAGCCGCAGCATTTGTCTGGTGTGAAAATCAGGAAACCACGTAAAACATCTTCAGGCCTGCCGACAATGCGGTTCGAATTCATTATGTCCCGAACACATGCCCACAGCTGCCCACCCTGACCGCACGGCCAACTCGCTCGGTAAGACTATATCTATCAACAAAATCAACGCCAATCTTACTTCATACGAGTTTGTCTGAGCTACGGCCCGAAGACTCTCCTCCGCAATAAAGCGTAATTCGAATTAGAAGATCGACTTAAATGGTTTCCTTAACGCACGCTATTTTTGGAATAAACATATCCGACATACGAGTTCAAAGGGTTAATCGATTACATACATTTTCAATGGGTTTAATATGAGGAACACTGAAGCTGCTGTAATCGAGCGATATTGGCATTGCAGTGAAAGACAACGACTGCACGATGGACGCGGCGAGTTTTCGTCTATGAAGTTGAAATCTTCTCCGAATTTCTCGCTATACGATTACACGTTGGTTTGGAGGGTTTTTCACTGGTAGCAAATAATAATATGCCTATTGCAGCCAATGGGCATATATGATAATAGTAACCAATAAATAAAATAAGTACACGTAATTATACACAGACCATGCACACAGCTTACGCTGGTGGTTTCACAGTATCTATCTCATCACTGCAGGACATTGTTTGAAACAGAGATCGTTATGTGCACTGGATAGGAAGAGCACTGCGCGGATGGGGATATCCGCGGATTCCGCGAAGTTAGTCTCTCGGAAGTTGCAAACAGTATGGCCGTGCGGATAATTTTGCTGATAATTTCTAAATAATGTTTATTAATTGTCACTCAGGTATACTAATTTTTGTTTGCGATTACGCGACCCTTGACATTGGTATGGGAGAATGGTGATATATAAAGAGCCTTGAATCCGTATAGGCGTAAATCTGACCTAAGCCTAACTGGCTCCTGCCCGCAATTAGTGAAAGGAAGGAACAATGGTTAATACGTCGGTAGTTGTCGCAAGAGAAACACCCACATAAACCTGTGACTGTAGTCGGTCTGGTGACAAGTATCAGGCCTGTTGTATTATGTTAACAGATCTATCCGTTTGAGTACCATGATGTAATGTAGTTAAATAGTTACAATGCACGCGTTTGCGGATGCGATATTTTGTATATCGGAGCAGGGTTCTATGGATAGCATTGTGTCTGTTCCAGGTTTCACTACGTAGTGTGTACACGCAGTCCGTCGACCGATCATAGAATTGTTCGTTGCGGCACATGTAGTAATGAAGGCCGTGGTAATGTGCCTCAGTTCGAAGTTTGCCCCCTTCCAGTCTTCCCTGACCATAATGCCAGTACTCGCTGGCTGAACGGTCAGGGTACTGGCCATCAGTTCAGAGGGTCCCGCGTTCGATTCCCGGCCGGGTCGGCGATTTTAACCTTAATTGGTTAATTCCAATGGCACGGGGGCTGGGTGTATGTGTTGTCTTCATCATCATTTCATCCTCATCAAGAAGCGCACGTTGCCTACGAGCGTCAAACAGAAAGACCTGCTCCTGGCGAGCCGAACCCGTCCTGGGATATCCCGGCAATAAAAGCCATACGACATATCATTTCATGCCAGTGAACCGGAAGTCCAATCGAATTTCTCTTTCCTTCCGATAGTGTACGATGTACACTCTTAGCCGTGCACTTGTATGTTGTTTTAAAATTTTGCTTTACGTTGCACCGACACAGATAGGTCTTATGGCGACTATGGGATAGGAAGCGGCCGTGGCCTTAATTAAGGTACAGCCTCAGCATTTGCCTGGTGTGAAAATGGAAAACCATCTTAATGGGTGGCGACAGTGGGGCTCGAACCCACTATCTACCGGATGCAAGCTCACAGCTGAGCGCTCTTAATCGCAATGCCAACTCGCCCGGTGCTGCACTTGTGTGTGTGGTTGTGGTAGCTTTAGTCTCAGATCTTCTAGCAGTATTGATTCCTTGAATAGTTCCTAGCTAACCTCGACGGCGAGAATTTCGGTATACTGAGCGCTCGTTTAATGAATACTCTTTTATCCTTTACAATGGCCTTCAGGTTTCTTTTCGTACGGTAGGGCCAGATGAATTCAAGTAAGCTGGTAAGATTTTGGCTTGGAACAGTTTCATTGCAGCTCGATAGATTCCCGGTACTAAATAGCTCTAGGGTAGCCTTAAAGTATTTGGGAAGGTGAACAGAGGTCCCTTGCAATATCGTCCCTAAATGCGGGTCTTCATCTTTGTGCATTCACTGTGCACTTGGCTTGATACGAACAGCTGTTTCGGATTCTTCCCAGTAATTTAACAACAATTGTCATTACTAAGACATAGGCCTATCTTACATTCTGTAGTCTACAGCATGTTGCGCCAATGCTGCACAGTCCATAATGTATGATACAGTGACCTTGTGTATCGTGCCCCATGATTCTAAGGTGTAGAAACTGTGTCTCGCCATGACGATAGACAAGAATTGGCACCGTGAAACAGTTTATTGTGGTTTGGGTAGACACAATGCCATTCCTTCATCACTAGAAAGGCCATTGTTCAGAATGGTAGCATCGGTATCGCGATACTGTATTTTTAGCATGCTACACTGCCAAATGCCTTTTCAACGAAGTCCGATAACAATAACACTGTTCCAACACTCCCCTAAGGTGGCATTGAAGTCTGCAGTTGTATCATTTTGCTACCCTCGTGGAGTAGACTTCTGAACTGTCATAACATGTTTTTACATAGCCATGGCCTATCATATCACGCATTTTGGTTTTTCCAGTTTATAACTTTCTGTGTATTGCATTTTCAGTTTCCACCAGGTTCGTTGGATTTGTATGGAATGATTTTTGTATGACATTAAAACTAACTTTTTCAAGACAAAGAATATATCAGTTAGAAGCAACAACGATTCCTCCAAAGTGAAAGTTGCAGGTATCAGTCGTCAGCTGTATGTAGACGAACCATGCGAGGCAAGTAATTCCTGTATTCATGTCAAAACCACATCATTCTTACTTACTCTCACACGTCCGTCAACTTGCCTCGTTGATAGTCCTTCCAAAAGTTTGTAAAGTGACTGTGTATCAAGTTCAAACTTCGATGTTGTCTTTCTCGCTTTATCGCTCTAGCTTAACGTCTGTAAAAAGTTCACTAGAAGAGGATGGTTGCCCAATTGTAGTTCTTCTTAAAACAGTTACCATCATCACCAGCACCAGTTCACTATAGATCATTTGATGTTAAGGAAAAAAGCATTGTTCCTTTGGACCTACAAGGAGTGAGCACAACGCCTATATGACACCCATAATTCCTCATGATTAGGGGATATTATAATACAATTTATATTGTATTATGGAAGAAAGAAAAAATTCAGGCATTTTCCCCCTTGAGTTATTAGAACAACTAACCATTTTCTATTTCATAAATCTAGGTTGGGCGAAATAAAACTCGCCCAGAAAATATTCATAAGACTGAGCGAAATTGACCCTCGTTAATGAATAGAACTGACAAACACAGAAAATACTGGAAACCGTCAAACAAAAAGATATTAACCAATCCTGATCTCCCCATCCATGAAGATGTTAACGTCAGATTCAGCCGCCACAAATCAAGATCTCCTCCTATTCAAAGAGCACAGGAACTGGTTAGGAGGGATTTCAATCCAAAAACTGATTGGCAACAAGTGTGGAACAGCATAGCTCCGACTCAATGGGAAACACTGTTCAATTATTAGAATCTTCCAGCTGGCTTTGATTTGCCCCGCAAGACATGGGTAGCCCTCGACAGAGTCCGTACTAACCACGGGAGATGTGGATCAATGATGTATGAGATCTTCTCCAGCCTGTGACTGTGGTCCAGTTAAGCAGACTATCGACCATATTGTCATCGAATGTAGGGTAATTCCGGGAGAGTTGCCGCACTTTTTATGTCTTTTGTTATATCTCGGTATATTCACTTTAAAAATTGTTGCAAATTCATCGAGCATAATTTGAAAACATGTACATTTGATCAGGGATGAACAAAATATTGGCAATTGAAAGTAAATGGGAGAAAGGAGTGAACAAAGGAATTGTTGCATCTGCGGCGTCTCTCCCTGGATCCCGGTATAGATGCCGACTTTGCTCGGGAGAGATGCCGCGAGTAAAATAATTAATGACAAAATCAAATTTAAGCCAATTTCTTCAACTTTAATATAACCGAACACTAGAACGTACTACAAGACAATTATATCCACATAATATAATCATTCAATGGAAAAAATCTATCTGATAATTTACAACATTAAAATCATATTTTAATTTCGATTTACTATAAATGTGCATGTGCAATGAATTCTTCACTGTGTTATATAAAACCCCACAGCACTTAACACCCTTGAAATGGCTCTGGCCTGCACAGCGACCGCTGCTCAGCCCGAAGGCCAACTATCAGGGAGAGACGCCGCACCCTCCTGTTTTCATACCTCAAGACTATCATGGCCCAAAATTAGCTTACTCTCAACTACAGTTAGGTTTCTGACGTCTACTGTACTAAAAACGTCTGATTTAAGCATTTGAAGCCAACTTAATATACAATAAATTAACACACGCAAAAACTTTGTCAGGAGGAAACATGTACTCGCCTCATGATATCGGCTATAATTGGCGTAATATACGAGCAAATTTCGTCACACTCGCAGACAGTAGTTCTTCCTTAGAAACTGAAAAACCACACATATTGCCATCTAGCTGTAACGATGGGAACCTTTAGCTACAGTGTATGCGGCATCTCTACCGGGGCGGCATCTGTCCCGGATTTACCTTATTGGAAGGGCATTCGCTGGATCCAGCCAGGACTTTGTGGTGACTTCTGCTGAGGCCATACAATTACTAGAGAATTTAGATCTAACTCTTTGAAGCCTTTTGCTTGCATGATTGTTTTCAATGTTATGATGTGTATATCTTGTAATTATGTGTATAATACTGTTCATGTATATTTAATCTTTGTATTGCTTTGTGTACGTTACCATACGCTAATAATAATAACCAGTTGGTTGCTTGAATATGTATGTGCGTGCGCATCTCCCTCATCTTCTGGGAACGTCGTTGTGTCATTACATGTGTGTGTGAGAGTGAGGAGCAGACGTGTTTGGTGACAAATTGAATGCAACATAAAATGGTGCTCACGATAAAACAGCGCGTGTTCATTGTCGAATGTTATGCGAAGTATGATCCGTGGATAACCTGTGCGAAACTGTTTGCGCAATAGTTTAAGACTGGAAGTGTTTTGGCAAAACCTCCAGCAAAGTCTGCAATGCAATACTTAGTGGTAAAATGGCGTAAAACGGATGAATACAATCCCTAACTATCCGAAAAGAGTTCGAACACCAGAAATCATTGCTGGAGTGGAGGAAAGCCTGGAACGAAGTCCGATGAAAACTCAACACCGTTCATCTGAGCAAGTGGGACTTAAGGGATCGTTGTGTCCAAATATTTTCAACAAACGACCTGCTTTGTTTCCTTAAAAAACTTTACTGTTGTGGATGAGTGTAAGCTTCTAGTCGACTTCTGCTAGTGGTTTCTGGGTGAACTGGAGTCAAGAATGTAGGATTTTCAGTTTTTTATTTATTCTGATGAGGCCATTTCCAGCATCATCATATTCATTAAAAAGGGTCAGTCCTATTGTAAATATTTTCGTGCCAGTTTTATTTTGCCCAAGTGCTACAATGCAGGGAGGAAGCACAATGGCGGGAAACAGCCATCGCTTTGTTGTCTTGCTTTTCCTTCAGTGTTCTCTGGCGTTGTCCGCTACTCTGTGAATCGCTTGCAGCTTATCACTGTTGTAGAGAAGTCGCCTGTTTTATGTGTTGCGTGTGTATTTTAGCCTTTATATCAGTACGTACTTGTCTTGTATTAAGTGAGTATTATGTGATTAATTATCCTTCGCATGCGATTAATTTCATGAGCATTAATACAGTGATTTATTTGCTTTGTGGTTGAGGCTGCTCATAAAAATGAGCAAGGATAAATTTGAGGAAGAAACAAAAGCAAAGTGTGCTTAATATGCTTGATTATTTCTTTTTTGGAAAGAGTCCAGATAATTCTCTTGTTGATAGTCCTTCCAAAAATAAAGTGACTATGAATCTGCATATTTATTAAATTTTCTTCCGAATTATCTCAGTATTTAATAAACTGCTGAAACAACAGACTTTTCAGAGAGGACTGTCTGTTAAGTGCGATCAGCAGCCACAATGGAACCCTTCTCCGGTTAAAACAAGAGAACGTAAACCACCGCTAAAGGTTGCAGGTCGGACAAGTTCAATGATTCTGTTCGCAGTCTTGTAAGGCTTAAGATGCACTAGATTTTCCTTTAAAACTAACCGCCAACATTACAGCAAATGCTACTGCCTGTGAACAACGATAAAGACCTTCCTAATGTCATACGAACAACCTTGTATCATTTGTTGAAAGACGGATTTCGAGAGCGAAAAGAAAGTGAATTCAGCTCGCATGACGGAGAGAATGGAAATTATATTTCGGCGCCATAAGTATCTGACTACAATTAAGAAATACTGAGACAAGGGGTAGAACATTTTATTTTTACACTTACTAATCATGGCTTAGCACAGGGCACACTGTTGTGAAAGAAGGGGAAGATAAAACCATTTGAACTCCACGGGATAAGGGCGCCCATACCCGGGGGCAAGCGGGGGCCGTGGCCTCCCTCTAGCTCTCAGGAAAAGGAAAGTTGTAATGTAGTCAGGTGTTTTTCTTTAAAGAAAATAATTTAAAGGTCTGTATTACGTAGAAGTGGTAATACCGCCCCCCACCAACAGGCAGGAGATACCGTGGGTGTTATCCTACCGTGGAATACAAGTCGTCACCCATCTGCTCAATATTAAAAATACTGCATACCCTCAGGTCTAGGCCCCCCTCCCCCTGAAAACTGTTATATGGGCGCCCATGCCACGGGATGCTTTTCTGTTAGAACTTTCGTAAGTTCGTTCCGGGAGCGAAGCAAGCGTTTCAGTGTTTTCTTTTCTTACAACTTGCTTTACGTCTCACCGACACAGATAGGTCTTATGGCGACGGTGGGATAGGAAAGGGCTAGGAGTGAGAAGGAAGCGTCCGTGTCCTTAATTAGGGTGCAACTCCAGCATTTGCCTGGTGTGAAAATTGGAAACCACGTAAAACCATCTTGAGGGCTGCCGAGCGTTTCAGTGTATGAAGAATACCGCAGACACCCATGACGAGACGGACGGTGATTGTTATGAGGTATATTTTAAAAAAGAACGTCGGCTACGGAACCTGCTAGCGAACTCTGTCATAATTGTTGACAGTGCCTCCTATCACAGCCGCAAGCAAGAATCCGTGCCTACGAAGGCACGGAAGAAAAAGAACCTGTGGTAATGGTTTCAAGAACCTTGTGTAGTGTATGATGAGAACATGCTAAAAACAGACTTTATGGTCCTCGTAAACAGTGTGCGAAGGAAATACGATCGCCACAGAATCAATGAAATGACAAGATAAAGCGGAGTCACGGTTCTTCGTTTACCAGCGTGCCATTTTGAGCTGAATCCTATTAAACTTGCTTGAGCACAAGTGAAGCACTATATTACAACACCATTAAAAAAAAAAAGGAGATGACGGTTTTCTGCTCGCGTCTGCTGAAAACTGTACAAACTATGTGAAACGCGTGAAAGACATTGAGGCGGGCATGAGGAAATCTGAATCCGGGACGAATTGAAATCCTTCATCATTGCTGTCAGCGGTGAATCTTACATTCAGTCTGAGAGGGGACTTAAGTCTGCAGGGGCGAGGAAATAACATTCGGTGTGTACCGGCACCTACTCAACTGTTTACAATAATCAAGAAGCTAATACAAAACTATTTTTGATGAGTGTGTATATTGTACCCGCTCAAAGCCTGAGTCCCAACCAGCATTTATCTCAGGGAGTGTTACGGTCCGAATCCATCGCAACTAATACTCAATAAAAAATAAATTTGAGATATAAGATCTCAAACTAAATGTAAGGGCGCCATCCAATCAGTACTACAGGGTTGAACGGGTCACTCTAATCTTTAACTTTAAGGCTCATCATAAAACACACAAATTATATATATTCAGATCAAAGGGAAATCATGAAGGCTCCGTCCTAGGAATGGGGACGGATATTTAAACGATCACCAAGGGTTTACTATTCTACAAGAACAAGAACCTGGAACTGTTTCCTTGCAAATGCTAAAGGAGCATTTATTTAAGTAAACAAATGAAATTTTACACACAATCAAAATCTGTTGACCCTTGATTTGCCGGTAATTTGGCAAATTATTCCTGAAAAATGATTACATAATATTTATCACTTTTGACCACCCTTCCATTTGGGTGGTGGAACCGTTGATATCTGAAGGTATCAGATTTACCTTCGTTAACACCATGACCATATTTGATCATGGACCAAATACCTGTTGGCTAAGTAGGCGCGATCACAATCACATGGACCATGTTATCGCCTCCACTTTAATTGAGATGAGACCAACCCGGGAAACTACAAACTCTCCCCGGGTTCCTAACCAAGATATGCTAATCGTTAGTTGAAGGAATACGACAAAGGAACTCTAACCTAATGGTCCAGATGTAGTGATTTGCCTTCATTGTACACATATTAACTTAACTTATTATTTACAACCAATTGACATCATTACGTTAATTCGCCAGCTGACTTCCCTAGTATCATCCATCATCAGCATCCGAAATAATAAGAAAAATGAATAAAATAAAAAATATTTTATTAAATATTATTATTATTATTATTATTATTATTATTATTATTATATTTTGTGGAGATCATGATTATCGTAACCCATAATCATCCTCGGACTAATATTTCAACTTTTCGCGATTTTATTTATTTTCATCTGAAATAAATAAAAGTACCTTCGTTGATTATTCTTCTTCTCCTTCTTCAAATATTCTCATTTTTATTATTATTAGTTAAAAATCTCAAATTTTTCATTTCAACTCCCAACATCATTATTATGTCCAAAATTAAAAAAAGTAAATTCTTCTTCTTCAAAAAAAGGATTTTTAAAAAATATTTATTATTATTATTAATTTTAAAAATTTTTTATTTCGCCTGTTACACGGTAGTCCACTCTTAATATGTTTAACGCATAACCCCTTTTACAACTCCGATTTATTTTGGCACTAATCAATCCAGATATGATTTACTTGGAATATTATTATTATTAATAATACTATTATTATTTCGAGAATCTTTATTTTTTATTCCCCATCTTTATAATTTAGTCACATACGTTCTCTCTCAAACAGAAATCCCCAAGATCCGAATTCACATCGGTCGGGACATAATAGTTTTCGAACCCGCAACCTTGTTTTCGTACTGCCGTTAATTCATGGAGACCATATGCTCCTAAGATAATTCTCAAATCCCATAACACCTCGCAGTTGGGCAAATACCTCCAATCTGTGCAAGTGTTAAATTATTCCTTCCCTTTCCATTTTGAAGTCCATTTATCCATTGGAACTCTTCAAAACATTTTCACAAATTAACCCTCGGTGTGTGGACTCTATTCTGCCACTCAATACACCGGTATATAAATACAACCTCTATGTGGGCCTTAAGATCCATCTATTTCTTCATCAACATCAGTACAATTCACTTTCATTTCGGGCCGGATTTCTGTCCCACAAAACTCCAAATCTCAACTTTTGGCTCAAATCCCTCTGGACCTCAAACATAGCGTGACCATATTATAAAAGTGCCTATCTCGTTTCTACCAAATTTATTTATGATTATTATGGAGTCCAAAAACGTTAAATCAAACATTTAGTGTTAAAACCAGATTCAATGCACAAATTTTAATTATTCACGGCACATGTGATCTCCACATTTAAATTACTTTAATTTGCAATCATACTATCCAACTAGGCCCGTGCCTTTATTCTCAAAAATTATTATTAAACACGCCTTTACACATTACCAAATTTTAATGTACTACGACACTTGTACAGATTATTATTATTTTGTCCACTGGCGAACTTCGCGATATTTACAAACAAATCAATGGACTTCATTCCGTCCCACAACAATTTAAATCACTTGGCAATCCTACCTCTGGATTATCTTAACAACATGCCTTAATATCTATAAAAGTTCCGATAACGGAAAAACACTTTGGAAGCACTCCGAAATGAATATTTACATTATCTTTACGTGAAACGTGCTCCATATTATATCAAACAACTCAAGCACTTGAATGAACAACTCAACCCTACTATACTCTATTTAATAATCAAAATTATGATGAGTGCTTGATCTAATCTACATATTAATTTGTCCCTTTGTCTATCTATCTTTGAATTTATACGAGCCGTAACGGCTCGTTTCACAATCAAGTTACCATGATAAATTAATATGATTTCCTCCCCCTAACGATAGCAATCTATAAGTATGTTAAAAGGTACTCAACTCTGCCATTGTAGTCTGCTAAAACCGGACGAGAAGCCATAGCCCCTCCGGTTTTTAGCAATGCATTCCACTGGTATTCATGCCAGCTTGAAGAATTAATCCTTGACCCTTTTCAACTTTACACATTTTGAATAAAAACAAATAAATTAGCTGTTGCACTTTGGAATAATTTCCACCCTAAATTCTATTCACAAATTTTACACTTTCGGCCTTGTATCTAGCCCACTTAATGTAGATATACATTCTTCATTCCTTTCCCAGACACTAGGAACATGGGATACCTCGGGTTTCCCTTTACAACGGCCCGTGCGCGCACTTGAATTTCCCGTCTCACGCTCGTGTAGCTGACCAGGTATCAGTTTAGAATCGACTGTTTACTAGGTAACATAAACACTCGTGACCGTTCTCATGTAACGCACTTCCGAATCTGTTGGTAGAATCTCACACTCCGTAAGTTATGCTTTACTGAGTCCTGTCTATTTGAAACACTTCATAGTAGTATACTACTCAAGACTGTAATATCAGCTACATCACGTCATGAATCACTGTACTATGTAACAATATAATACTTTGAACTCTACTCCACGAGTAAGTACACACTCGCACCCCTGGCGTAATCACGGCTCGAACACAATATCAGAAGTACTTTCGCATCACTGGCGTGGTGACCGCCCGAACACTTTGTCAGAAGTACTTCCGCACCACTGGCGTGCTATCAGCTCGAACACAATATCAGAAGTACTTGCGCACCACTGGCGTGGTGACCGCTCTAACACAATTTCAGAAGTACTACTACCAGTCCTTGTCTACGACCTCATATTTATACTTGTATCCCCTCTCTTTCGAGTTCAACGGAGGTCATCTTGGAACGCATAGTCCCGATATCTTCATACGACAGTTTGCGGTTTGGCCCGTGGCTTTAATATATGATCCAATGATGTAATTATGTTCTCAAATGCTCTATACCAATTCTCAGCTATTATCGTTCGCTGGTAATGGATATATTCGCGAATTTAGCTGCCGTATCCCGGCTCGGGGTTTCGCGCTCTATTGTGGCGTTCTTTGCCTTCAGCCAATCAACGAATAGCGTCCATGAATTCTCAGAATTACACCATGCAATCTCCCGCAATTATTAACTTTTTATAAGTTTTATGATATAGTAAGGCTCCTAAATTCCACTTTATTCTGAATCGATATTTCACTTCTTTCTATCAGTTTAATCCACGGAGTTAGCCTCGCTAGTGCTTCTTACAATACGAAGTTGTCGCCTTGCTTTGGTCAAGTGAATTTTTCCATTGGTCCACCTTAACCACGTGACCGGGAAGGCTCATATTTTTTTCTTCCAGTGCCAACCCCGTTTTCCACTCCCGCTAGTTACATGGAGATACCTCGCCATCATTTCTCAGAAATTTGCACCCGGCTCTCTGCGCTGTTGCTACTACCAAGACTGCCCGGGGCTATGAAAACTTTGGCAACAAATTACCCTCTCTCTTTCCTTCGTTGTCCCAAGTTCTGAGAAACCTAATTCTGTCCCTCATTGTGTTTGTTAATCTCACTGGAGACAACATTCTGTGGTATGGTGAAACCTGCCATCTCGGCCTGGCCTGTTCTTACTGTATGTACAGCAAGATACTATTTATTCTGAACATGAAATATATATTCCTCAATAATTCATCATAATTACAATTGCATGACGCTTATCACACCCCCACCAGGGTGCAATATAAAGCAGATAGCTTCGAGAATGCAGTTGAAACATGTTTTAAACAGCTTGTATCGTTCGTGAGTGTCAGGTAGTTAGATAAGAATATATACAAACTTTGCTTGTTGATGTCTGGCCTGCGGCACGGTCGAGGACCAGCGGACCTACCTCTTATTTGGAGGTACCACGTTCGATTCCCTGTCAGGTCAGGGATATTTACCTGAAACTCAGGGCTAATTCGAGGTTCACTCCCCTAGGTGAGAAGAATATTGGTGAAGTATCTGGTAAAGTAAAGTAGCGGTCCCGGTCTGGAAAGCCACGAATAACAGCCTAGAGTATTCGCCGCACTGACCACATGTCACCTCTTAATTCTCAGGCCTTTGGGCTGAGCACCGATCCCTTGATAGACCAAGACCCATCAGGGTTGTAGCGCCACGAGGTCTGCTTGTTTGTTCGCTTGCTTGTGCGTGTATAAGTTAAAGGTGTGCATTGTCGACTAATACCTATCGAAACAGTCGATAATTTTAACTGTCTTAACACTCGACTAATTTACAAGTGAATGAAACTATCGGTTTGGCCACTTCGTATATCTCCGATAGCTATCGAGTGTTAACAGTGTTACGTGTTCTTTGTTTTGGCTGTATATTTGTTTACATTAATTACGCTATTGATAAATAAGGCATAACTACAGTAATCATCTGGAAAACGACAGTGTGTTTGGCTATTCTCATAATTATATCCTACAGCAACATACGCTTTTCTTGTAACTGTATAGAGCTTCATTATAATGTTCCAGTATAGAGAGTTCGAGTATGGAGCTTCATTGTCGTTTATCCAAGTTTCACTGTTTCACTCTCCAGTTTGCACAGAATGAGTTGCAATCCCGTTATTGCGACACGGAAGCAAATGAAACTGTCTGTTTATGCTATTAAGTATAGCCGCTGTCAGTGACGGGATACGAAGGTCGGATCTCCGGGGAGTGCACTTTTCCATTTTCGGTGTGGAGTGGTGTGCACTTCTCTGCTGCAACGTTGTCCTTTTGAGTGACTTTGTAAGTTGTTCAATATCACACTTATTTTGATCCAATACTAGTAACTTCTGATTAGTGGTCAATTACATTTTTAAAATTTGATCCGTAAAAGTACCACTATCCAATTTTGTTACGGAGAGTTTCGACTGGAAACATTCGAATGTTTTGTCATGGAACGACTGACTACTTGCGATATGAAAAGGATACTTTCGACTAAAAATATTCCACTATTCAGTCTTCTGAACTGAATGAATTTACATGTCCCTCAGTATAACATGCATCTTGTTCTAATGAATGTCTATACTAGTGATTTCTAATTATTGATCAATTACGTTTAAAGAATCTATTTCGTAAATATCCGGTCTAGAAAGCCAAGAATAACGGCCGAGAGGATTCGTCGTGCTGGCCACACGACACCTCGTAATCTGCAGGCCTTCGGGCTGAGCAGCGGTCGCTTGGTAGGCCAAGGCCTTTCAAGGGCTGTAGTGCCATGGGGTTTGGTTTGGTTTGATTTCGTAAATATAACGCTGACTTTAGAGTTTCGATTAGAAACATTCGATTGTTTTGTCACAGAACGACTGATTACTCGCGATACGCAAAGAATACATTTGACTGAAAACATTCGACTATCCATTCGATAGTTCCTAGGTCCTATCTCACGACTAGTCGAAAGTGGATTTTTAGTCGATAGTTCCCATCCCTACGTCATGCAGTGAAATATGTTATCGTCATGCAATTCTTATTTTTGGATGTTCATAAAAATGTCTTTAGGCTTAAGAATATTTAGCTACTGGATGGTCCTAAACTAAGGTGTGAAATACTTTCACTACAGTATTGAAACAATGAATGTAATTGCATCTTCCTACAGTGTGTCCGAAAAGCAGCCAAAAGAAAATTCAAACAGCTTTCATCCAAGAAAACTGCAGAAAAGACGTTTACGAAAGATTGTTTTCGAATTTGTAAGTTGGTTTGCGTTAAACAGCGAAATTTCCTCCTGCCACATCATTCTAATTTCTAGATATTCATTAAGTTCTTTGAAGCCAAGGATATTCAGTTTCCGGATAATCCTAGGGTATGGCACTTTATAGGCCTATTTGCATTTACAAATTTTGTACAGCGCACATTTTGTTCAATTATAATTTCACCTCCCAATACTGTTATGATTATTGTCAGTCTACACAAAACACAGTGACAGAGATGTTGCCATAACAAGATTCAAACTGCTTAAATAGTTCGTGAAAGCCAGAAAATTAAAATGTAAGGCTTACGAATTTTGTTCATGGTTTCATATATAGTAATGACTATCTGATGTACCCGTGCTTCGCTACGGGATTCTCAGAAAGACTGACTTGGTGGTTTTCCTAACTGAATTCAGCATAGGTCATTACAAAAACGTCAGTAGGAATGTAGCGATTGAAAGCAATGTTATCATATAAAACACTCGATCAAATGAAAAACCGCACACTTTCAACGAACAGTACTACGGTGCCGATCTAAGAGTCCGAAGTTCCAGAGCTGGAATAACCAGGTCGCGGACTGCCGTGAACTCTCCTCTGTCATTGTTTCGTTAAATATGCACACTACTCATTCCAATCAGTGCCTCAGAGTAGGGATTGAATAGCTCGAATACTATGATGAACCAGTGTGTTACGTACCAGATATATCAGAAAATGTATGGAGCAGAGGAATGGAATGCTAAAGAAGAAAGTTATCTTACTCCGCAGCTACTTCCCGCCAATATACAGGCAGCTGTTACAGTCGGTACGACCAGGCGAGTTGCCCGTGTGGTTAGGGGCGCGCAGCTGTAAGCTTGCATCCGGGAGATAGTGAAGATGGTATTCCGTGGTTTCCCATTTTCACACCAGTCACACCAGGCCGTACCTTGAAGCCAAGGCCGCTTCCTTCACACCACTATTCATTTCCTATCCCATCGTCGCCATAAGACCTACCTGTGTCGGTGCGACGTCAAGCAAATTAAAAAAACCTCGGTACGCTGCAGTAATCCTATCTATCGGGGATGAGAGGAAACAGAAGACAAAAAGGACATCACAACAAACAATGGTCAATGTAATGTTATTGTTGATAAAGTTTATGAGCTTTCTATATTGCAGGCCTTCACATTAGTTTTCTTTCGACTCTGTGATATTAGGGTGTCTTACAAAATTATTTATATCGTAGACTGTAGTTCCTTATTCTCAGACTTTACATACCGATTTTCACTAAATTCTGTTTACCCATTTTCTCGTGACTCGGCGCTGATATGGACTTAGTAACAAAAATCCACATTCATGAATATCTCTGATTATATGCGGTACGGTAACAATGTATAAGACATAATGTACCCTGATGAGATAGGCCCTAGTTTCATGATTTGATTTTGATATGAGAAATACAGATATATAGAAATATTAAATGAAATACAGTGTCAGTTTTGTGTGGACGGGATAATTTCAACATAGCTAGACATATCGCGACTCCCAGTCGCCACAGTAAGCTTGTCATTAAGGGGAAAAATATTTCTTGGCCAGAAGATAAGAGGATTAAATCTAGAGCTCACAACAACAGAATAATGACTTCGAGGAAGTGAAAGAGTATATATTTCGGACCAAGGGCGAGTAGATGTATCACCAATACCGAGAATGTGACGTGCCAGTTTTTCCACGCCCGAGGCATTTGGTGTTGTCAACGTTACAAGGAAGAGATTTCAAACTAACCGAAGCGGTGTTGACCAATGAGAAAATATATCACAGGCCCGCAGATAAACCAACATAAGAAAAACTCAGAGTGAACTCCAGTTAGCTTCTCCGATAACAATAATTAAATTATTCCAACCACATAATTGAATAGAGGGGATTTTTGTGATATCGTTCCCATGTTGAATAATTGTAATCGTAATAAATTAAAGTAATGAATTCGTGGAAATGACCCACGCTATCTCGCCATTGGTCGAGATGAGCACGCCATCAGGGACGCCGAGTTAGCGCGCGAAAGGTGGAGGACAGAAATTAAGTGATATTTCCATGATCACCGAACGATAGGAGTTCAGAATACGACACATGAATGTGTATCACCAGTGTATTAAGTAGGATAAAGCAAGAGATCCAAATCCACCTGCATATGCCGATTTAGGATAACCAACCCCCCTCTCCAGGAGTTGACCGCGGATGACCCCGGCGGGAAATCATATCGTCCATAAAAGTCCAGAGCGGACCTCACATCACTCAGTTCTTACCAGTCACCAGTCGTTATCGGTCACCAGTCGTGTCAGTCGTAATGGAGTAGTTGAGACTCTGACACGTTGACTCTGTAAGTCAGTACCTCGGGACGCATTCGAAGTCAGTTAGAGCTGGAAGTACGTGAATTATTAGGAGAATGAATACGAACAGTGAAATTATCCATAGTACCGAGTGTGTATAATCAGCACAACTGTATGTTGAATTTAATGAATGTCATGTGTTTAAATAATAAATAACTAACGGAACGCCGATAGTACCTTTGGAAGGCAGTATGCGGAGCCTGAAGTAAGCACCTCAAGATAGACGGTGAATAACTATCCGAGCAGGGAATTATAGGAGCTAGGCGATTATCAAGACGGCTTAGAAATAAACCAGGAAGTGCCGGTTGAAGACGCGATACGCGCCGGTTCAAATGAACGACATTTCGTCGTAATGTGCCACGACGTGTGTTTCGGGCGTATATGAAGATTATATTGTGCGAGTGTCAGGGGTCTAGGAGCACCTATAAGTGTTTTTTTTGTTATTAGTATTCCTGTGTAAAATAGTGTAATAAGGTATTAATCATGGGTAGTCACCCAGAAGTGTTTGATGGTGTTAAATTTGTATTGTGCGGCATGATGGACGAGTAGATCACCATGGGGCCGTAAGGCCTATATCTCCTCCGCTACGAGACAATGGAATTCTACATAGGAATGAGTACACAATTTTGATATTGGGGAATGTTTTCGCGACTAAACGGGGTTCAGTGTAAATTAATTATGGTTACTTAACATGGTCCGCTTCCCGAGTCCATGATTTTATTTTTTTGTTAGACGGACGAACTAATTTATATTAACGTAATAATGGGTTAGATTAATTAATTTGAGTATTTGTTTGTTGTATATAATGTAAATATGGGATATATTTCTTTCAATTAATGCATGCTGTTTGTAATACTTTGAATTAAGTTCATTTCAAGTGTTAAATTCTTTTTTTGTGCTAACCCATTTATTTGAATTTCATTCACTGCGGTGATCATTTGTATTTTAATTAGGAATAATTTCTATTAGACAGCCAGATTATGAAAGAGCCAGAGTATGGAAGATTTGTGTTGCGTACGGAAGGTCATTAAAATACTAATAATAATCATGTTAGTGAGTCGACAAAGGAAAGTAAAATAATAATAATAATAATAATAATAATAATAATAATAATATTTGGGCGTGTGCAAGTTAAAGTATAATAATAATAATGACGGTGCTTCGCGAGTTAGCCAGTGCAAATATAATAATAAAAGTGGAGATGACATGTAGCGTTAAAGACTTTCATTCGCGTAGTCAGTTTGATTTTACGTTTTTGGACTTTAATTTAACCATTAAAATTTTGTTTAAAAGCGATATAGGCACGTGAATTAGAATGGTCACGATATGTTAGAAGCCCAGAATGATTTGAGCCCATATTTAGAGTTGGAAGTCATGAGGGACGAAAATCCGGCGTGAAATAAATTGAGCCGTATTGTTTGTAATGATGAAATAGATGAATCTCAAGGCCTAAGATGATATAAATGCATATGCCGGTGTTCTTAGTGGTAGAATCCACGCACCGAGGATTATTTTATGAATTAAATGTTTGAAGAGTTCCGATGAAAGGAAATGGACTTCAAATTTGAAGGAATAGTTTAGCAATCGCCGGCATTGGAGGTATTTGCCCAGCCGCGATGTGCCATAGGTTGTGAGATGTGTCTTGGGAGGACAGGTGTCCCCATATAAAATTAACGGCAGTACGAAGTTGAAGGTACGGTCCCGAATACCGTGTTGTCCCGACTAATATAAAGCAGATCTTAGTGGTTCATAACGGGATTTAACATATGTGACTAAATTCTAAAGAGTGGAAATTAAAATATCATCTTTCCATTTTTAATAATAATAATAACAATAATCATACTCCAAGTGAATCTTGTCTTAAATCAAGTGCTTAGTGCCAAGATAAATCGGAATCGTAAAAGGTGTTATGCGTTAAACATATTAAGAGTGAACTACCGTGTAACAGGCGAAATTAAGTTTTTTTAAAAATAATAATAATAATAATAATAAAAACTAAGCTATTTTTTTTTGAATTAATTTTTTTATATTTTGGACATAATAATGATGTTGGGAGATGAAATGAAAGATTTGAGATTTTAACTAATAATAATAATAAATAAAATATTTGAAGAAGGAGAAGAAGAATAACCAATGAAGCTACTTTTTTTTAATTTTATTTTATTTTTTTGATGAAAATAATAAGAGCGAGAAGTTGGAGTATTATAGCAAGGATGATTACGGGTTACGATAATCACGATTTCCACTATTAATAATAATAATAATAATATTATTATTAATAATAATAATAATAATAAAATATTTATGAGGAAGCTGATCATTATATTGTGCGGATAAATTAGGAGGAAGAACGACCCTTCGTTTGAAACGTCGGCAAGGGTTGGCATGTAATCATCCCGGATGACAAATGATAATAATCAAATACAGGATTATAATTGAAATTAATGATAATAATAAATTAATTGATGGTAGTCAAAGTATATGATCATGATCAGATAAAGAATGGTAATGATATTATATAATAATAGGAGGATATGCTAGGGACAGTCATCCTGTGTCGAACTGCTCTGAACCAGATGTTGGGTTTTCACGGGGAGATTGTTAGCAGTAGATACGTAAATAACCCACGGACGGCACATGTTTTCATGGTCAGAGCAGAGTAATGAACCTTTCCGTACGTCTTGTCGTATTGACAAGTGTAAATATTAAAATAGCCTTTGAGTTAATGAACTCTACCTGGTGTGTTTGTGAATCTGGAAATAATAGGCTAGAGTTTGTCCGTATTATAAATTCCCGTTTTTTCGAGGCGATAACATTTTCTACGGTGGGTGTCCGGCTCACCAGAATGTACATACCGGAAGTGTCTCATGTCCAAACGGAACGAGGAGACGACAGTAAAAAGTTACTGTCGTGCCTTCGTCTCCAAAAGAAGATCTCCAGCGGTGAAACGTCCAATCATACGGATGTGAATTCGATCCCCAGTAACCAAGTGGGACGAATTCACCAGATGTTTTACACTACCAGAGTAGTGAGGTAAAATCCAAGTATTATGTCATTTATTTTTCAGGATGAAAGTGTCCCAATGTAAAATTGTCATCATGTGTAGTATGCAAAATAAGTGAATAAATTGCTCTTCATTGCAATTTCAGTAGGGAACAGTTTCCATATCTTTTCATTGTAGTTAGTCCAGTATGCCCATGGAATTTAAGTTGTCACTTCCCAGTCCTATTGTGGAGTCAAAAATTTGTATCCATGAATGAGTCGTCCCCCGTAACCTTAAATTTGCATGCCCCGTTCATCCCTGTGTTCATTTGATGCGGCGATATATTTTTTTTGATTTTCTTTATATAAATTTTTTATCGTTTTCGAACTGATCACCCCTGAGATAAATGCTAGTCTGGGACTCAGGAGGTGGGCGGGTGCAATAAGTGATCGGAAATTAAATAACTTCTTTCATAACTACTACTAACTTACGACATAACTTTTTTTTTGCCATTTGCTTTACGTCGCACCGACACAGATACGTCTTATGGCGACGATGGGATGGGAAAGGCCTAGGAATGGGAAGGAAGCGGCCGTGGCCTTAATTAAGGTACAGCCCCAGCATTTGCCTGGTGTGAAAATAGGAAAACCGCGGAAAACCATCTTCAGGGCTGCCGACAGTGGGGTTCGAACCCGCTATCTCCCGATTACGACATAACTAAAGTTATGTTAGTTATGTAGTATTTATCGATACGACCACTAATAACATAAATAACTTATTTGAGAATTACATTTCAGGCCTTCCCCTAAACTACCATTTCGCTCAACGTGAATAAAATAATTTGTAGCCTAGATTGCAGAGGTTCATCACCGACGTTACATACCGATTTTCATTAAATTCTCTTCAGCTGTCTTCTATTGATGCGTGTACGTACATACATACATACAGACATACAGACAGACAGACAGAAATTACGGAAAAGTAAAAAATGCATTTCCTTGTTACTGTGGACATGACTGATACAGAAATACCATTCTTTTCAAATTCTGAGCAATGTACAGACAAAACTCTTATTTTATATATATAGATATGTCTTCCTTTCAAAGGGGTCTAACATCTAGTCATATAGAGTATGTAGTCATATAGTGATTTTTAACGATCATATGATTCTATTTTTTGTATATTCGCTAATATATTTAGAATGGAAGAATATTCATCTTTTGGATAATTCTTAGGTACAACGAAAGGGCCGATGGCCTAGATGTTAGGCCCTTTTAAACAAGAAGCGAAGCAGGTACGACGAAAGATTGCACTCGCTAAATTTTGCTCCTCATATCTTGTTGAGAGAAAGTAACAATAATTCAAATTTGTTTTCATTGAAATGTTTAAACATATGTAATTATTTTTTAAAACGCAGACATTCATGACCACTAATGACAATTATATGTTGGAATACGACCTAATATTCTCAGCATAACTCATATCGCAATTATGATCTGAAAAATCAAAGTTTTTTGAAGAGATACGTGTCTTTACCACCATCACAACCACTTTCTCGAATATCAGAATTCATTCTGAAATACGGTCTATTGATTTATCAACTCGTTCAGATGGAAATAAACGCTTCTTGGCAGTAACGAATTACACACATTTATTTCCATTGTCGTTTTATAAAGACGAGTATGAGATGATAAAACGGTTTGAGACATAATGTCATCGTTAACGTAATAAATTATGTTCTATATCGGCCATACTCTAGTGTTAATGTTATGATTAGAGTCACTAAAGAGGTTGTTATATTGTGTGTATTCCCGCGAAAGTATTGAATATTAACCTCTTAACTGGGCATGACGTATATATTCGTACGCTGAATGTTACAGGGTAATGGGCATGACGAATATATACGTACTCGTCTTTTACCGCGAATATCTCCTGGGTATGACGAGCTACGTTGCCGCGTCATGTATTATCGTCTTAATTGATGTTTTTCCTGCACTATGGCAGCAAATACCACATATCATGCTCCTTGAAGCTTGTTGGTTTTTATTTTACAACTGTACGGTGTTATTTGTCCGCAGTAGGCCAAATATGGCAGCATCTAGTTCAAGGCGTAAGTTCGAAACGCTCGAAGGAAACGAGATTATTCAACACTTAGAGAACGATTGTGACGATTTATGTTCTCAGAATTCCAAAGATGAGTGGCTTGATACAGATGATGATGATTCTGATAGTGAAAGTGGTTCAGAGAATGAGAATGAAGAACAAGATAAACAATATGACGTATCGGATGAAGACCAAGTGCTAGACATGTTTCAACCTTTCTCGCCGCGTGGTGTTTCACGTCAGAAATTCGTATTTTCTGGTGCTAGTGGTGTAAATGTGGACTTCGACGATGAATCCAATGTGTTGGAATATTTTGAACAGTTCATAGAAAATGACATGTTTCAACTTATTGCCGAACAGACCCATGTGTATGCTAAACAGGCTTTAGAAGCCTATCCGAACTTGAAACTGCGGTCACGAGCGGGAGATTGGGTGGATAAAAATCTAACTCAGATAAAATCTCTAATTGGACTTCTAATTCTGCAGGGGATTGTTCATAAGCCAGAAAACAGTATGTACTTCTCCAAACGCGAAAGTATCGCAACCCCTTACTTTTTGAAAACTATCTCTGAGACAAATCACTGCAGTTCTAGTGAGGTAAATGACGTAACTGGCCGTGAAGTTAATGTAAAATATTTCACAATGTCACTAGCATGAGGTGTAATTCGTAAATATTCCTTTCTTTCTTGTTTTAATTTTAGGTTCTAACATATGGACATATGAACAAAACACTCAAATGTCAAATAGGTAAATGACCTTGCAGTTAATGAAAAATGGTTCAGAATGTCACATGCATGATATGATATTTATAAATACCCTTTGCTTTGATTTGTTTCAACTTTCGGCTGTAAAATATGGGCCAAACTCTGAAATTCCAACCAGGTAAATGACCTTGCAGTTAATGTAAAAATGGTTAAAAATTTCTCTAACATTAAAATTTATTAATTAAAATGCCTTTATTTTACTTTTTGTACCACAGGTGAATGATATGACTAACTTTTCTGCCTATCCTGCTGTGTAACACAATCTGCTGAAAAAACACACAGGGCAGGTTACACCAAGCACATCAATAACACCCAGTTAAGAGGTTAAGGAAGAACATGATAAAATATTCCCCTTCTTCCTTCGATTCATTCATTAATTAGGTATATATAATTCATGCATAATAAGCAGATATATTTATACTGTGATTCTCTTGCAATCATTGTTTATATAGCCCTCTAAGAAACGCCAACAATCTTCAAAGAAGGTGTTTCAGCACATCCATTTCCTTCGGAGGTTTTGTTTACTTTATAGGCTGCTTGCAAGATTTGGATTAATGTACAGTAACTCAAGAATAGAATGAGATCATGGTATAGGCATACTTTCCTCAGAAACAATTGAACCTATAGATACAATGTTTGCTCTGAGTATCCACATGTTTTTTATCTACATGGAAGGTGAATTATATTTTGATAATAATTAAATCCGATGAAATATTAAATGGGAATAACATAGAATACCGAAAGCTCGCTCTTTCTTATTTTGAGCGACTATACATACTACACAAAATGGAATTATGGTGATGAAGAGTAATGAAGGAATGTTAGTTATAAGTTTAATGGACACGGACGTAAAGGGTAAGAGAAGGAGAGAATGGTCTAGGAAACAAAGGTTAATCGTGGTGTGTAGTTATCTCCAAGGTAAGGGTTATAAATTCAAATGAGGTTACAGCAGCGCCGAGGGGCTTAGACCAATGATAGCTGGTTTCCACGATAGTCCTGCGATATTTTTAGATGCTGAAATGCACCGGCATATGAAGGAACTCGTGTGAAAAAGGATTTTAGGACTTAGATGACTCCGAAAGTCGTACAAAACTAGTAGGATATAAAATAACTAACATAATCCATATATAACATAAAATCGTCTTACTAGTCCTTCTAACTGTACTTTTGTAGCTTTATGAAAATGTTGCAAAGTTTGGGCTGGAAAGACTTGGGAGAATGACGACGAGCTGCTCGACTAAGTGGTATGTTCCGAGCTGTCAGCGGAGAGATGGCCTGGAATGCCATTAGTAGACGAATAAGTTTCAGTGGTATTTTTAAAAGTAGGAAAGATGACAATATTAAGATAAGTTGGAATTCAAGGGGACAAATTGGGGCAAATATTCGTTTATAGAAAGAGGAGGTAGGGATTGGAATAATTTAACAAGGGAGGTGCTCAATAAATTTCCAAATTCTTTAGAATTGTTTAAGAAAGTACTAGGTAAAAACAGAAAGGGAATCTGCCACCTGGGCGACTGCCCTAAATGCAGATCAGTGGTGATTGATTGATTGATTGATTGATTGATTGATTGATTGATTGATTGATTGATCGATTGATTGATTGATTGATTGATTGATTGATTGATTGATTGATTGATTGATTGATTGATTGATTGATTGATTGATTGATTGATTGATTGATTGATTGATTGAATGGGAATGGATCGGTGGACGTTCTTGAAACTTGGTATTTAAGTTTAGGACGAGGGTGAATAGTTCAATGGATTCAACAGAAGGCTATTGGCTTTACGTCACACCGACACAGATAGGTCTTATGGCGACGATGGGACAGGAAAGGTCTAGGAGTGGGAAGGAGGCGACCGTGGCCTTAATTAAGGTACAGCCCCAGCATTTGCCTGGTGTGAAAATGGGAAACCATGGAAAACCATCTTCAGGGCTGCCGACAGTGGGGTTCGAACCCACTATCTCCCGAATACTGGATACTGGTCGCACTTAAGCGACTGCAGCTATCGAGCTCGGTTTCAGCAGAAGGGCCGCTGTACAGGGGGCCTTAAATATACAACTCGACATATCCATTATATAATTGGTTCTACAGGGAAATTGTTTAGACTATTATTCACAAACTTTTTAAATTCTATACCTTTTACTGGCAAAGTGACAAATAAGGGAAATATCAGTGCCGGTCGTGTGAAAGTTTGTCCAATACCCGATAGTTAACTCTACAGCGAGTTGCTCTTGAAATCACCCTGGCAACTTTCTAAGGCTTTGTACATTTGTGTCTAGTATACTTAAAGAATTTTAACCTGTTTAGCCGCCTGTTGCCGTCTCTTGATGGATGCAGAACTTCGGCATCCATCTCTTGGCACAGGCCAGAACAAAATGTAGTCTCTACTGAAGTCCCAGTCTCATCCATGGTTGTGACGATATTGAAGTTGCTGAGGTAGGAGTGGTGCTGAGTAATGACATTCGGAGCATGAATAGTTGTTTAAGTATTATGAAGAGTGTTGATTATAGGGACATTTGTGTTGTATTTACACTTTCTGGCCCAGTGAAGAAAGCAATGGCAAACTACCTCACTCGTCATCTTTCTAGTACCCTTCATTTTGACATTGATATTTGTTATTGCGGTTTCCCTACAACTAAATAACCTTTAGTGGTGCAATTTGAGGATCCAACCAGCCTCAGGACTGATTACTAGACATACATATACACTTGCTGTTTAAACCAGAAGAAAGAGATCAAATGAAGAGGAGCAATTATTCAAAACAAGTTGAAACTGCGCAGGGCCACAGGAAGCCAGAAAGCGAGTAACCTATGTCACTACAAGCCGAATGTCTTACGTACGTGCCGCAGAATCTCAGAAGCAACTTGAGGGGTCGACAAAAATGTAATCATTCACAGGCTAAATGCTTCCTTCACGTACGGATACAATAGAAGCTGCAGTGCTAGTTGCAAATAGGAGATTAGAGTATTAACGCGTATGGGCAAATTATTCTATAGCAGAAATTATATTTTACCTAACGTTGCTTCGCTAAATGCTACCGTACGTCGTCGTTTGGCAACTTCTGATGAGAGGAGTAAATGCAGATGTTCTGTCCGCCCTCCACTTTTAATATTCATCCAAAACCGGTAAATTATGTAGTGCTGGTGCTGTACAAGCATTAATAATTACTAAATTAGCGATGAAAATACAGTAATAATAATCACCAATATCAAGGAAGCCTCTTCCACAATGCCACTATCAGAAAGGTTCCGGCGGTCAAGTACCTAGGAGAGTGGATCTCTGCAAACCAGAGTGAGAACCTGGCCGTAGACACCAGGGGCAGCAAGTTTGAGAGGGCCTATCACTCCTGCAGAACATCTACGCATCGAAGTATCTCTCCAAGAACCTCAAACTCAGACATTATAATGCGGTAGTAAAACCATCTGTTCTCTACACCTCTGAGTGTCTCGTGATGACCAGAAAAGGCCCTCTGAGGAAACTAGAACTCAAAGAAAGAAAGATTCTGAGGAGAATACTGGGACCCGTAAGAGAAGAGGGAGGCAGCTACAAAATTCGACACAACGATGAGAAAGACATCGTTAATTGCATAAGGAAAAGGGGCCTGGTCTTCTATAGGCACATAACCAGCACGAACTCCTGCAGACTTACCAGTAGGATCCTCGCTCTGACAGATATAGGAAAGGCATCCAGGAACAAGTGGATCTTTTCGGTCAAGTCGGATCTGGAACAACTTGGGATCCCGCATGAGTCCGTACATGACCGTCCACAGTTTCGACAAGCCATCCAGCGGGGAATTTTTCCAACGTCACTTACGAGTAGGAAGAACACAGGAACCAGCACACTTATGTGGACGGAGGAAAGAAAGCTGGCTGACAGCCAGAAAATGAAGGAGTATTGGAAGAGGAGAAAAGGCCAAAGTGACGAGAAGATACGATCCCGTGGTCCTCAGAAGGTCCAAACGACAAATAATAATAATAATAATAATAATAATAATAATAATAATAATAATAATAATAATAATAATTGGTGCTTAGATTTCTATGACATATATTTCTGTCATAGTCTGTTTATACAAACCCAGGTCAAATTAAACGTATTTCTAGCCCTTTTGAACACTGTAAAGTGGCTTTTGGCGGTCGTATGAAACGATATATGGCTTTTAGTGCCGGGAGTGTCCGAGGATATGTTCGGCTCGCCAGGTGCAGGTCTTTTGATTTGACGCTCGTAGACGACCTGCGCATCGCGATGAGGATGAAATGATGAAGAAGACGACATATAAACCTAGCCCCCATGCCAGCCGAATTACCCAATGATGGTTAAAATTCCCGACCCTGCCGGGAATCGAACCCGGGACCCCTGTGACCAAAGAGCAGCACGCTAACCATTTAGCCATGGTGTCGGACGTTGGTCATATAACTTATTGGAAATGCATATTTTACTATACTTTATGATTAAGTCACATTTGCCGAAAACTGTGGTACAAAAGTTGGTCATATTATGATTGTTTTAGCCGTTGTTCAAGTGTTATTCACGTGTTCTACGCCGTTTGTGCTTGGTTCTGTTGGATTTACTCATTGTGTGGTTAAATACAATTTGAATGTAATGAGTTTAGCCAACAGTTTGTCAAAATAGAAAGGACACAATAGAAAGGACAACCTGCACTCTGGGGCTGTACCTTAATTCAGGCCACGCCCACTTCTTTTCTACTCCTAACCCTTCCCTATCCCTTTGTCGCCATAAGTCCTGTCTGTGTCGATGCGACGTAAATCCACTAGCATAATAATAATAATAATAATAATAATAATAATAATAATAATAATAATAATAATAATAATAATAATAATAATAATAATCATATTAATAATAATAATACAGTAATCATCATCATGTCATTTACAGCATGTTTCACAAACTGCGTATACAAGTTAAAAGGGAAATAGGGAATGCTCTACTGAACACTTTGAGATGGAGAACCTAGGGTCTGAGAAGTCAGCTTAAGGAGAAATGAGCTGAAACATATCTCTGTTACTGTTTTCCGGATATTTACTCCGATGTTGACATTAGTGGCGGTTATTTTGGGCCACTGTTGTGCAACAGAAAATGATAACACTAAGTAATGTTAAAAACTATAATAAAATCATGCAAGAACAAGTTGTAAATAAAATAACTGGAAATAATGTAGAACGTAATGTAAACGTGTAAATAATTACCTGTGAATAATCCGGAAAACAATAATAGTGATGCAATGTTTAAGAAAGATCCCCTTAAGTTGGCTTCTCACACCATAGGTTTCCTACCTCAAAACTGTCTTGTTCAATTTTGCATTCTTTTACTAGAATAGTCTGTATTGCAGTAACAGCCAATTCCTCTGTCTTCTGCCCAGACGAATATTTCTCAAATATTAGAAGTTCGTGGAAGATTCAAACTTGCATGCTTTTAGCCTCTAACCCTCAAGAAACCCGGTATCCTTCCTGGACGATATTCGTCCTTCTCAAACAAGGACGGAGAGTGTCCTTTAAAAGTCAACAATTGGAAAATGACTAATTTCCCGTTTCATATTTTGAATTCTTTGACTCCCTTTGACTCCCTAACTCCCTAACCATCTCAGTGTCAGGAATACAATTAAACGTTTAGTCAAGCCCGTCTCTCAAGCAACATATCATCACGCATACCGGAGAAAGACCATTCTATTGTAAATAATGCAATAAAGCGTTTGAAGTTAAAGGGTAGCCTCCGACAACACGAAGTCGTACATACTGGAGAAAAGCCATACCCCTGTATGAAATGCAATAAGACGTTTTGTCTACTTAGTAATCTTCGCACCCACTTGCTTCTTCATAAAGGGGAAAGGCTCTCTCAGTGTTAGTATTGCAACAAACTATTCGCTAGGTGAAGTGACCTCCGGCTACACATAACGATACATACTGAAGAGAAGTCCTTCTACTGGAAAAAGGACAACCTGCACTCTTCGTTTGGTGTTGCTACTGGAAAAAGGACAACCTGCACTCTTCGTTTGGTGTTGCATAGGATATGATCTATACTTCACTCAAACCTGGCGGAAGGTATACGTAAAACGTGACCCAGTTTTGTGGAGACAATCATAAATGAAGACATTTATTACTTTAAACTTACATCTTTTCACGGTTTCTTGCTTGTGGAGTACAGTACGTCCCTTATCCGAGAGGACTTGAAGTGTATATAGTCTTTATTTTTTTCGTGTGGTGTAGATTATTGATAGTTGAAAAGTTTAGTATGGTTAACTTTTATACATGTCGCCTGTTATGTGATTGTCATATATCCTAGTATTCCGCCGCCTCATTCAGAAAATCAAGTCGACAAGGCAGTGTTGTTAGAAGATCACGTGGCTCGTTTTATATTCTTTTCTGGATAACAGCGCATAGACAAGAATATTTCAATCGTAGTTATACGGTCACATATACATGTTCGCAATATGGCTAACAATCTTTCCGACGAACAACAATCACATGGTGTACAATGCACGCACTGTGGAAAATATTATCGATCCGATAGGGGCGTAAGCATACACGTTAGCAGAGCTCACCCTGCAGTGCACAGAGATACCCTGGTCAAGAAGCAGAGTAAATTCAGCATTATACGAAATTCTCCAGAGAATCGTCAGTCCAATGAAACCACAACCAATACCGCTACTACTCAAGCTCCGAATATGGATGAGTACAACCGCGATCTGATTGAATGGAAATCAAAGTTTTCTGAAAACCTAACAGACGACCACTTCGACGAGGCCGTTAATGACTTTGTCCAATTCTTAGCTTCAGTACCACATATTTTTCCCGGGCCGAAACACCCCGCCCAGAAATATTACGAACTGAGAAAGAATGGCCAACTAAATTCTGCCCAACGTTCATATAGGACCTCTTCAAATCCTGAAAGATCAACGAAAAGGGGAAGAGAGAAGAGAAGAAGGAAGTACATGTATGAATCCACTCAGTTCTACTATTACAATCAGCGGCGAAAAGCCATACGCAATGTGTTTACAAACGAACAACCAATTTGCAGCCTGAAAGAAGATGTATTGCACACATTCTTTTCGGACATATTTTCTAGGCCTAACGATCACAAAAGACCAGAATACCCTCAAAAATTCACTGAGAGTGAAATCATGGAGACTAACGACCTATACAATCCGGTCATATCTAAAGAACACATTATTCAGGCAACACAGAAAATCAAGATAGACACCGCAAGCGGTCCTGGCCACGTAATCGTCCGAGCTATTAAAAACAGCACGATTTCAGAGATAATCGCAATTATCGCCACTAGAATGCTAACAACAGGGTTAGTACCATCGACTTTCAAGAAAGCCCGTACAATTCTGGTTCATAAAGGAGGTGACGTAAACGATCCCAGTAACTGGCGTCCAATTACTATATGCTCAGTTATTAGACGAGTCATCGAGAGAGTTCTTGACAAACAGCTTCGGAACTACATTGGGTTTCATGACAACCAAAGGGGTTTCACCAATACACCCGGTACTTACATAAATACCTCAATTTTGGAAGCCGCTTTACAGCACACTAGGCAAGAAAAGAACGATGCATGCATTATATTTCTCGACGTTCGCAAAGCTTTTGATAACGTCGGACATGCGCACCTCCAGAGCACACTGGAGTCGGTCGGAGTTCCCGAAAAACTGACGAGACTGATAATTGCTCTACAAGAGGGAAACGTAACACAGATACAGACACGAAAACAGGGAACAAAACCCATCAAAATTAATCGCGGTGTGCTTCAAGGCTCACCGGGCGAGTTGGCCGTGCGCGTAGAGGCGTGTGGCTGTGAGCTTGCATCCGGGAGATAGTAGGTTCGAATCCCACTATCGGCAGCCCTGAAGATGGTTTTCCGTGGTTTCCCATTTTCACACCAGGCAAATGCTGGGGCTGTACCTTAATTAAGGCCACGGCCGCTTCCTTCCAACTCCTAGGCCTTTCCTATCCCATCGTCGCCATAAGACCTATCTGTGTCGGTGCGACGTAAAGCCCCTAGCAAAATAGCTTCAAGGCTCCCCTTTGTCACCGGCATTATTTAACATCGCTACCAATCATATTGTGGAAGAACTTTCTGAAGATTCTTTAGCAAGGAATTACGGTTACTCGATTGCAAACGAGGAGCCTAACCTCACTATAATGTGTTTCGCCAACGATACGGTAACATTTGGGAAAAACACTGAATCTGCTGCCGAACTAGCCAGGATCGCCATAGAAAGATTTAAGGAACTCGGCCTGGACATCAGCGCTTCAAAATCAGCTTGTCTTTCTATCAAGAAAGGTCGGCTAACGGAGGAGAATATCATTATTAATGACGACTGTGAAATTAAATCACAGTGCAACGGAAGTGCGATTCGTTACTTAGGTGTGAATTTCATCAATGAAATTAAACTGGATCCACAAGCCGTACTTGAAAAGACGCGAAACAAGATTGACACCCTTGTTAGCTCACCATTGCTGCAATCTGACCAGAAATTTTCAATTTTAAACAGTTCAGTATCACCTACTCTTATTTACCCACTCCAAGTTACTCCCCTAAACAATATACCTCAATCTTTTCTATCAGATGCGGATAAAATATTAAAGAGTGGAAGTAAAGAATTATTACAACTACCAGCAGACGTTCCGAATCACATGGTATACTCCGAAAGGAAGTATAAAGGCCTCGGTTTGTTTCGCGCCACTTGGGAAGCCAAACTACAGCATATTAACATCTGTAATAAATTATCGCTTGCAAATAATCGTCGGAGAACAGGTATTTTTCTGTATGTTGTGCTTGCCGGAACGAGTTTTAAAAATTATTTTAATTTCTCTCAATGCAACGAGGAATAAGACCATATTTACAGAAAGATTTAATTGAAAAGTAGTTTCCTCCTCACAATCTCGAGTTATTAAAAATGGCTCCCTCTGTGGATGAGTGGTAGAATGTCAGCCTCCGAATTCCAAGATCGCGGGTTCAAAGCACGCATAGGTAATCGTATGCTCAAAAGGCGGAAAATGTCGATTCGGCACTCCTTGTTGTACTAAGGAGTACAATCTCTGGTGGCACATTTGGTGTTTCACAACAAAATTATTTACAACACAGCCATTGACCGCCCTACAAAGATTCGGATTATTTTGACACCTGCTAGAGTAAAACAGAACCTCGAAATTGACGTGTTAGCAGTCTAAATGACGCCGAATTAAAATGTCTGCACGCGGTAACTGAGACTATATAATAATAATGTTAATAATTTTATTATTATTATTATTATTATTATTATTATTATTATTATTATTATTATTATTATTATTATTATTATTATTATTATTATTATTGTCGAGTTAAAATTTTCTTTAAAGTTTCTATATGTCAATTGGTCACATTAAATGGCATAAATAAATCCATTGAGCTTTCAACGAATAGTATATACTACTACTACTACTACTACTACTACTAATAATAATAATAATAATAATAATAATAATAATAATAATAATAATAATAATAATAATAATAATACTAATAATAATAATAATAATAATAATAATAATAATAATATCGGCTGATGAGGCGAAGGTAATAAATGACGTCGTTACTTTATACTGTTACCTCTATTTATAATTAAAAACTCTATATAAATGTATTAACTTGCCGAAAGAATTTCGCAATCTATTAAGGAGGGTTATTGTATACTGTAGTCCTACACAATTGACATTGCCTTTCCAGAGCTCCACGCTTCACGGATCCTTGGACAGGGTAGGACCCGTTGATTGGACACGAAAAAATACATGCTCTTTACTGACTCACAGGCATTGAGAAAAGAAAGATAGGTCAAAAGGCGGTTTTTCTTACTTACAAACATATGTACATAAAGAGGATGGTTGGCCAGTCGCATTTCCTCTTAAAACACTAATCATCACCGGTCACTACATGTTACATACATACATACATACATACATACATACATACATACATACATACATACATACATACATACATACATACATACATACATACATACATACATACATACATACATACATTATGGAATTCCCTGCCAGCTCAGGTCAGAGAAACTAGCTCTTTACAAAGATTTAAAGTCACCTGCCGAGACTACCTACTGAGGACAGCTAACTGAATGGCTGAAGAATGAATGTGTGCGCGCCTGAGGATTAGTAATATCTCAGTTTTTTATTAATGATTTTGATTAGTATGTGGTTAAGAGGAAGAGAGGGCCTCGAGCCCTAACTTCGCCACTGAAAAAGGGCATTAATAAATAAATAATACATACTTACATACATACATACATACATATATACATACATACATATTTATTATAGTTTGTTAGGACTTTCAGTGTTCAATCTGTAAGCTTGTGCGAATTTACTGATCGCCTTCACAAACCTCTATTTGCAGTTAGCTCTGTGGTCTCGGTTAACTACAAACCTCTTATCAGTGAATCAATATAAACAGAGTCTAACTATCGTTGCCTTGTTCTTCCTCTGCTTCTCTTGCCTTCTATGGCTAAGTCCATCATTCTCCTAAGCAACCACCGAAACCGGTTTATACGAACAGTTTCACCTACCAAGTTTATTCTTAACCTTGTCTTTATCTCCATTTGATTTCTCTCCTGCCAATGTTCCTTCCTGCTGGTACTAGCAATCATTCTTACTACTTTCAAATATGTTATCTCCAGTTTTTAATTAAAATATCCTCAATCCACCCAACTTCCTCCCACGTACTGCAAAGTCGGTTGGAAAACAAACCAATTTAAAGGCTGGTTTGTCCTGGAACTCAGTAAATTCATGAAGCAGGATGCTACCGTGCTTGCACATAGTCCAAGCAAGGATCAATAATATTGTTTTCTGGCAGAATACCGTTGATGGCCAACTGCTAGCTCACTGCGTTAACTTTACTGCACCTTGATTCATTTCACTTAGTTTTCTGTAGGGTCCGAAACCCTTCAGCCAACCCTTAGAATGTTGACGACAATAATAATCACAATGTTGATGATGAATTCGGAATGAGTTGAAATGCCTCAGTAATTTCACATTAGAACTAAAGCATTGTTTAGCGCTGGTGAAATTAACGTCATGTTACAACAAGAAGCTTCTCTTAGTCACGTCATTAACCTGTCCTTCATAAAGAGCTCTGCCATTAATTCTAGAGAGTAAGAATGAAGGTAATGAATTTCGTCACGTAACTCCCATTACGCACTGCAAAGAAGTCTGCAACAACGGTATGCATCTGCTAACAAAAACCTAAGTGCTGAAGAAGACCTTTTCTCCCTCTCAGAGTTATAATCTTTGGATTTCTATCCAATGAAGTATGAGCCTCGTATACTATATTCCGTAATGCTTAACTATTCAATACAGGTAAGTAAATATGGAATGCGATTATTATTTTTACGTTTACTACTTTTCTTGATGATGACGCAGAGGGACTAAAAATAGAATATGTTTTATGGAAATTCTCATTACCTCTTGTCTGATAAAACGAACCCATCACGTTGTTAGCGCTAAGTACGTCGCGCCATACATGAGTCAGGTAGTTAAACAGATAAGAGCCATAAAGTTACTTTCTGTACTTTACTGCTCTGATGTCTAATGCTTCAGTACTGGTAAAGAGTAATAACTCGTTCAGGGTTCAGACGTTCAAGTTAATATGAGATGATGAAAGTAAATAAAAAATATCGCGTACAATTATTCTCGAGTAGAATATTGTAAACTAGCTTTGAGCCTATCTACGGTAACGAATCAATGCCCTCCAAAAAAGGTAAGTGTATAAGTAGCTTATACAATGGAACAACAGTACTTGATACTCTTACATCGTTTCCTTTTATTTAGTCTCTTCCCCAACTTGCCATTTAAAAACCTTGGTAAAATCAACTTGCAATGACATGTGTTAAGGCCCATAAGTATCTATATATTTACAATCCCTAATTCTGTCTGCCATTCACAGCGATATTGAGAAAACGTAAAGGTTTTAGCAGCTGAAATTAGTACCAGTTATAGATTGTTATGACTTCTTTACAAGGTAAATACAATGAACCTCTCACGACCACTTTAAAAAAAAAAAAACGTTTCTATCAGCGAAGTCGTTGTTCCGTATTCGCCAAGATGACGTAGGTACACAGCTAGGCTATATCTATTGCCATGATGTCGGGCTGCATACGTCCTGACTTCTGTTATGTTCCACAGATATATTTGAGAGACTTAAACTGGTACCAGTAATGGGTTACAAGAACAATGCGATGATGACCTCCATACTTCAACTGTTCAATGAAAACTGATCTTTCAGTGAAATGAACGTATCACTTTATTTTTCTATTCTTGGATTTATCTGTCTCGATAAGTAACTGATACCGTGGTTAGCCGGTTCGAGAACTGTTCGTTGAAAATACTTTTACCATCAGAATGTTGGCCGGCAGGGCAGGGGAGGTACTATTGTAGAATATCTAATCACTAGAATGCGTGCCAAAAGCTTGGATTAAATTGCATATCTCTCCGCAGTGCTCATATGACTGAGAGCATATGACACTGCTGACGACGATTCGTTTTGGACAATTGTATGTAATTTTCTCAAGAGTATGCAGATTTAAAGACGTCAAAGTACAACTCCGAGCTACAACTACACTCATTGTGGTTTGCAAGGAAATGCTTCAATAACGGTTTTGATTCCATTCGAATGCTGTATAATACCTGAAAAGTGTAACTTTATTCATAAGATAATATATTAATAATCCATTTAGAATTTCCAATTACTTTTCAGATAATAATTTCGACTGTCAAAGGCAGATGACAAATGCTTATGAACTAAAACCCGTTACAATAGACGGCAGTTTTGTTTGGAAATGGTCTCTCTATCTCTTTTATCGCTAATAACGATCACAGTCATTAATTCGAGATGTGCCGGGCTGAGTGGCTCAGACGGTTGAGGCGCTGGCCTTCTGACCCCAACTTGGCAGGTTCGATCCTGGCTCAGTCCGGTGGTATTTGAAGGTGCTCAAATACGTCAGCCTCGTGTTGGTAGATTTACTGGCACGTAAAAGAACTCCTGCGGGACAAAATTCCGGCACCTCGGCGTCTCCTAAAACCGTAAAAGAGTAGTTAGTGGGACGTAAAGCAAATAACATTATTATTATTATTATTATTATTATTATTATTATTATTATTATTATTATTATTATTATTATTATTATTATTATTAATTTGAGATGGTACTTTTTTTAGAACTTGAAAGTAGAATCAAGGATGTATCCACGAGGAGAGTTTGGCTTGAATGCAATGATGTTTGCACGTTGATTGCTGACAACATTACAGAGCACGCGCAAATTTTATAGGCGTTAAATCCCTTCTCCTTCAAGGCACCGATAATGACTGGCCTGGCAGTGTGATATCACGAGTTTCGTAAGAGTGCATCATGATCACAGAATCCCAAACTCCCTGCAGCAACACCAACAAAGGTTGTGTTCTGATTTGCCCCGTATAGTACAAACAGCTGATATATTCGCAGTCATTTTATTAGTTTCTCGCCTTTCACATGATATTCCCTGATATTTTCCGAACCATTTGTTTGTTAAGATTTTTTTCTTGAATAGGAGAATACCTTTCCTTTACTCAAGTTCTCAAGAGATTTTGACCTTAACTCTTGTTGTACCTTGCGTTCATCTTTACCAGTAGCGACTTTGATAATCCATTTTTCACCCCATTTTAAATATTCCTCGACAGTCCAATACGTTCCATAATACTTTATCACAACCAACCTTCAACAATCACTAATCTCTCATCACTTTACAGGATCTATAAAACGTTTAACTCTTCTCATGAAAGAATTTGTTGTATATAGGCCTATTGTATATACACCACAGCATAATCTATCCGTTTAAGTGTATACATATACATTTCCATTTATTTAGGAGCAACCTCCCGTATTTACAGACTGCCGCTAAGTATAAGGTAAAACATAAAATTTTCTGTACAGATTTATTAACTGAAGAAAAATCTAAATTATAAAGGAACAATATAATTTGTGCGGCATTTCAGAGCTGTAGCTGTAGAGATGGTGTATCAGAATCTTGATGGAGCCTCGGAGGAAGAGGGTCGCAATTTCGGGGATGAGCTTCATTGGGAGTTGGAAGCGCTTTCATGTGGCGAAGAAGTGACGAGGTACGGTACCGCGAGCTCTGACCATTATCCCTATTATTTCGATTTCCTAAAGGCGGTATTCAGATTTGTAGAAAGAACGTGTTTATTAGATCAGTTTTAAATTACACCAAACGTTATGCAAGTAATTTAAAGTCAATCCCTTTATTATTACTTTAGTAATCTTACCAATATTAACTGTCTCCGTGTTCAATCTAAAGTTGTTTATTATTATTATTATTATTATTATTATTATTATTATTATTATTATTATTATTATTATTATTATTATTATTATTATTGTTCCGGGGTTTCCGTGGAATGCAGAGGTAAAATAAGGTGCCGGGGTGAATGGGTCTAGCTACAATGTCAAGAATTGAATTAAAACTTTAACAAAGATTAATTTTTTTTTCATTATAAAAATACCTAACATTTTTCCACAAGGGAAAAATAACAGTCAGGTACAATGCCAAACTAGAAACCAGATTAGGAAAATCCAAGATCCAGAACCTTAACGCTTTGGGGTTTAAGCCCCTAGTTTTACAATATTACAAATGGAAGAAGAATTATTTGGTTAAGAGCAGAAATCCCCTAATTCATGGAGCACTTGGTCCCAAAATGGAATATCTAGCCTTCCAGAGGCACTCTTCACAATTACAAAATTTTGGAAAAGAGCAAACAGGCTCTCAGTTTCTCAAGCCTACTCAAGGCAACATCAACTCACAATCTCTGGCCTTTCAAGGCACAACTTACAATTTGAAACAGGGGTATCTCTTACTCAACCCATAGGGCCTTTGCGGAAAGGAACAGGTTAAGTAACCGGCCCGAAACACAAAATGAATGGAGGCGTATACTTGCACTCCTAGATATGAACACCAAAAAATCGAAGTGGCTCTTGGCCGATGAAACAGGGGCTATTCCCAAACTACTGAGGGGACTTGTCCAGAAATTACATTAACACATTACAGGATAAACAGTTAGAGAAAAATGTAGTCACTCCAAACCAAGATGAAGGGGAGCTCGAGAGGGTACTTCACTCTCTATCTCCGGTTTACAGTTAAAGATTTTATGAAGTTTTTACATTAGCCGGAAGAAAGTTACATTTTAGAAAAGTCGTTACATACTAAAGAGTCGGAACTTTCCCTCGGGTTAAACTGCGGAGGTAGCAAGAAAGAAATAAGTTATGTGGCCATTACCTTGTAGATGTTCTGTTGACCGATGAAAGAGGCCACTCGCCTCCCGCTTTGACACAGCACTCAGAAAGGTGACGATGAATTGGCCAAGAACAGTGAAAAGCCGCAGTTTATAAACCCTCAGGGAAGGTTCGAGATCATTCAAGACTAAACTAGCCACATCCTTTCAATTTTATTGTTAGATTTCAAAAGTAACACTCAGAATCAAACAAGAAGACTGTGATGGGTCGAAAATTAATTACAGAAATTAGGGATTGGCTAGATTCAAAACTGGCGGAAAGAAAAAGGAAATATTGCCAACCCAAAAATAAATGAATGTCAATCACTTACACAAACCTAGAAATACAAAACTTCTTTAAATTATAAGTTATTTCACTTCGCACCAGGGTGCATGATCATACATTTCTTGTAGTGTCATCTAGGGAAGAAAGTCGAAACTTCTTGATGAATGGCAAACAAAACCAGGAGAAATTCAGTCAGTTTAGGAAACTTCACAATAATAAAATTACATCATATTTCTGTGGTGACATATTCTGAGTAAAGTTCAAAGTTGGTGTAGTTCCAGTTTCACTGTTTTACCAATAGAGGAGTTCGTTTAGGCACTGAATTTGAATGCTTGGCGTTGAGATGTACCTCCCGGTACAATTATTATTATTATTATTATTATTATTATTATTATTATTATTATTATTATTATTATTATTATTATTATTTTGTAATCATCATCATGAACTGCTCATGAAAGGCAATCGACAAATAATAAATCTACAAAATATGTTTTGTGTCTGTTTAGTGCGAATCTTTTTTTTTTCTTATTGCATTTGGTCCGTAAGACCATGCTGCCAGCTCTGTACAGTTAGAAAACAGGAAGATCAAAGAGGAACATCTTTTGTGAATCCATTGTAATTGTGATCTTTTTTCATTCCCAGCTATACGTCAGACTTTCTTTCATCAGGCAATCTCTGGCAAGTTACTTTTTTTTAAATACCGAACCTTTTTTGGAGATTAGAGTTAATACTGTAATGTTCGAAGTTTTGCAATTACTAAATTGGCGATGCGATTTGAATTTCTTTTAATTCTCAAGCTGCAATTGTATTTCTTACTTAGGTGACATATTAGGTGTTTTCCGTCATTCTAAGCCACTGATCGCCTAGCACAGATCCGATTATTTTGCCATCTGGTAAAGTAGAACGGATCGACGATTTGACTTACAGACAGTCTAATTGGTGTCATATTAAAATGTCTGCACGTGGTAGCCGAGGCCATAGATTATTATTATCATTATTATTACTGCCGGGCTAAGTGGCTCAGACGTTTAAGGCGCTGGCATTCTCATCCCAACTTGGCAAGTTCGATCCTGGCTCAGTTCGGTGTATTTGAAGGTGCTCAAATACGTCAGCCTCTGTCGGTAGATTTACTGGCATGTAAAAGAACTCTTGCGTGACTAAATTCCAGCACCTCGGTGTCTCAGATAACCCTAAAAGTAGTTAGTGGGACGTAAAGCAAATAACATTATTATTATTATTATTACTATTATTATTATTATTATTATTATTATTATTATTATTATTACCGGGCGAGTTGGCCGTGCGCGTAGAGGCGCGCGGCTGTGAGCTTGCATCCGGGAGATAGTAGGTTCGAATCCCACTATCGGCAGCCCTGAAAATGGTTTTCCGTGGTTTCCCATTTTTCACACCAGGCAAATGCTGGGGCTGTACCTTAATTAAGGCCACGGCCGCTTCCTTCCAACTCCTTGTCCTTTCCTATGCCATCGTCGCCATAAGACCTATCTGTGTCGGTGCGACGTAAAGCCCCTAGCAAAATATTATTATTATTATTATTATTATTATTATTATTATCCAGAAGTATTGAACCAAGTAAAAAGCAGCTACTTAATAGCATTACGCAGAGTAAGCTAAAATACTTTAGGCATGTCGTGCAAAATATATGAAATAACCGTATACTCTAGGTGCAGATTAAAAGAACTGCGCGAAAAGAGATGAGAACACCGGCGGATATTCTGAGAGTCTGTTACCAAATATTTTCAATAGAAATCTAAAATGATATGATGATAGTAAACAACCGGAATGGATACGATGCAAGAAATTAATAATTTGGATTTAAACATTTAGAAACTCAAATGATAAGTTGTATCCATGATTACGAAATGAAAGTAATACATCATATTTTTGTTCTAGTCACGTGTTTCTTGTCGATCCTGGTGGTCGAGGAGGAATGCTAATCATCGTGAGTGCAGAGGGACAGGTATTAAAGGTGTGAGATCCTCAGTGTTCTGCTAATGTTACGCGTATCACACACACTTGCAAGCGGTACTCAAGTTAATATTTTAATACTTGGGCGTTGCTGCAGAAAGTGACTCGACTGGAAATGAATACATAACGCATGCAGCTGGATAAGCAGATAGGAAGCAACATTTCCTGCATTGTAATGTAATATCAAGTTACAGGTAGACTTGTTCACCTAGCAAAAGAATTGCGTCTGCTACTGGCTTGCTCCTGCAGTAGGCTCTTCACTGCAGTTAACAATTAACCGTGAAATTTTGTACCGGTCATTGTATTGTAACCATATCTCCTTTGGTGCGGCTCGGCCTAGAGACAATATAACAATACAATTAAAAAAACTGGAACTGTCTTGGAACATCTCGTTCACGCACTCTGCATGAAGCCCTTAGAAAGGGTATTTTCCAATACAGAAGGACAGCTGTAGTCCTAGATTCAGGGAAGGAATGGCTTACTCGAATATTCCCTATTTAAGGGGTAAATGCCGCTCCCTTGTAAACAACTGGATCTATTGCATAAAAGCAAACGTTCGCATTTGCTTGCTGTAAATTAAGTATTTAACATTTGTTTGCCAACGGCCGTAGCCGTGTTGAAATACCGGATCCCGTGAGATCTCCGAAGTTAAGCAACATATTGCGTGGTCAGGATTTGGATGGGTTGCGACGCGCTGTTGGTGGGGGGTAAGGGAATAGAGGAGCGGAAAGGGACTGGCCACCCTACCGCACGTACACTCCGGCTCAGGAACACCTCTGCGGAGGTTCGGGCCTGCCTTCGGGCAGAATAACCCTTACGTTACCTTACCTACCATTTGCTTAATAAAACACAAGTGATTTTTGACAAACCTGCTCAGGTAAGTAAACACCTACATTTTTCAATTTTTTAAAGATTTTCCAGAACTCTCTTAATTCATTTGTCTAAAGACTATTCTTCTCTTAAATCAGTAAGCAAGCAAGCAAGCAAAAAAACATTTTTAAGGCAGCTTAAGTGGATACTTGCTTTGTATTCATCTTTTTTTCTTGCTAGTGGCTTTACGCCGCACCGACACAGATAGGCCTTATGGCGACGATGGGATAGGAAAGGCCTAGTGGTGGAAGGAAGCGGCCGCGGCCTTAATAAAGATACAGCCCCAGCATTTGTCTGGTGTAAAATGGGAAACCACGGAAAACCATCTCAGGGCTGCCGACAATGGGATTCGAACTCACTATATCCCGAGTGCAAGCTCACAGCCGCACGCCCCTAACCGCACGGTCAACTCGCCCGGTGTACTGATCTTAGTTCGGACAGTACAGGACACGTGAATATAAGCAGCACGAAGATTTACAAGGAAAGAATATTATTCCTAGCCGATCCAAAGTTTTATTGCATTTTGAAAGTGACAGTGTCAGTTATCTGACAGACAGCTTTTTGATGCCAGTAGATGAAACAAGAAGAGGAACTTCGATCATCCCAGAAGATGAAGGAACGTCTTTGTTTTCTGAATGAACTTAAATTTCAGATAATTGTTGCAGATTATTGTGGACTTCACTATACAAGAGACTGCAAGTCTATTAACAGCGTAGATAATAATAATAATAATAATAATAATAATAATAATAATAATAATAATAATAATAATAATAATAATAATAATAATAATAATGTTATGTGTCTACAATGGTGATTGACGGTCATTCTAAAATTAAGGACATAGAAAAACAGTAACGAAAAAATCTTCGGAAGATTTATGGGGCAATCAAGACAAATGGCATCTGGAAGAAGAGACCGCAGTACGACCTCTATGAAAAGATAAACACCATTACGGATGAAATCAGCAAACGCCGAGCGAAGTTTTACACACACATTTACAGAATGGACAACTCCAGAACGGCAAAGAAACTACTCAACATCGTAACAAAGAGTAAATGCGATACAGAATGGCTAAAAGAGGTTCAGCGGGACCTACAACAGATCAACATAGCGAACCTCGAGGACCGCACTGAATGCCGAAATAAAACCACAAATATAAAATTTAAGTCAAGAATATCACGACAACCTGGGAAAAAGTGGACAGAGGAGCGGAAGAGGAAGCATTCAGAGAGGATGACGTAATTTGAGGAAGAAAAGAGGAAAAACGCTTGAAGATGACATTATGTATTCCTTAAGGGGAATAGTCGTGTCAATAAATAATGTTATGTGACCTCCGAAGAGGCCTAGTGCAGGTCTTTCTTGTTGACGCCGTATAGGTGTCCTGCGTGTGTGTGAGGACGTGGCCCTACCTATGATAATTTTAATGCTTAAGACACACCCAGCCCCCTAGTCATCGGAGATAACCAAAAAATAAGAAGAGCAAAGTACAGGCCATGAAAGCTCTTGGATAAGAATATTGGAAAATGAAGTGAAATACTGCATTCTTGAATTGGATCAACATATTAGTGTGAATCTGCATTTTCGTACTTTAAACTAAAACATTGTTCTAGACATGATATGGGCTTTTGGGCTTATGCCGTGTCAAGGCCTGTTAACATTGTTCTAAAACTATGGTACTCGTTTTTGTAAATAGGAAAAATTGTTATTTATTGATACCAATCAGTATAATAACTCAATTTTGATATTGTGGATAGACATTATTGGAGAGGCCTATTGGGTAGCAAAGTGTGGCTGGTCTTGACGGCTTAAGGTGGATCACACCCTGAAACAAGTTGGCCAGGTCTGCTGTACGAGATATTCAGAACATTTTCAAAGGAGCCAAATATCTAGAAATCTGCTACGTGAATATTCCTCTTCTGCACCGAAAATGAATATCTACCGAGCATAATCGTAATAACTATCTTCATTTTAGATTATTGGAGGTCAAGCACTCATTTCATAAATGGGAAAATTATTGCGTCAAGCTATTTTAAGTATGAACATTCTTGAAACTATAACTCAATTTGTTTCAAATAGCCGATAAATACACTCTGGATACAAAATATGTTTCGTGGGTAACATTTTCAACACTCACCGGAAATGATAATGAAAATAGTACCAACCCGTTTTCTCATGTGTCTAGACTGTGAACGTGAGTGCTCTATATTTTAGTTTTCGACATAGAGGATTGTAAGCAATTAAAGAAAGCTGTCTCAAGCAACGCGATAAAGCGACCCGTTACTCGCATTCCTCCACATTCTTCAGCCACCTTGTCTAATGAATAAAATATATGTCTTCTTTACTCTGTCGTCCATTGAAGGAAGGGCAAATAATTGTTGCCAGGCAAGTAGTTCGAAATAAATCTCGTTGTGAGCCTCTTCTTACTGGATCACAACATAGATCACTCACCGAATGGACGAGAAGGAGATGAACGTTGGGAGAGATCCACGCTTATGCCCCGCCGCTCTCTGGAAGAACCCATTCGTGTCAGCCCGGCTTCTACGAATATACCACTTCATTCTAGACCAGTGCTGGAATAATTAGTACCTTTATTTTAAATTGAATAAATTGTATTTGGCCTCTGGAGAGGCCTGGTGCAGGTCTTTCGAGCTGACGCCTTTTAGGAGACCTGCGGGTCATTGAAGATGGGGCCCTATCTTTGATAAATTCTAATGTTGGAAACGGCACAACAACTAGCCCCCGAGCCATTGAAATTAACCGATGAAATGTAAATATCCAAACCCGGCCGGGAATCGAACCTGGCACCCTTCGGACCAAAGGCCAAAACGCTGACCATTTAGCATGGAACCGAACATTTTAATTTTAAAGGATGCCTTCTGCCAGTTTTAGGCATGAGTAAGTCTTCGATGTAGCTTAAATCTCTCTATGAAAGTATGTACATATGATTTACTTATGACTTTTCTTTCTTTCTTTCTTTCTTTCTTTCTTTCTTTCTTTCTTTCTTTCTTTCTTTCTTTCTTTCTTTCATTCTTTATTTATTTATTTAATGTGAATATACAGGCGATAAGCCCAATTATATTACAGTATTCACATACACTGTTCAGTGCTTTTATTATTCTCTTCAAAATCTGCTTTTCGTCGCACCGACACAGATAGTTCCTGTGGCGACGATGGAACAGGAGAGGGCTAGGAGTGATAAGGAATAGACCGTGGCCTTGAATAAGGTACAGCCTCAGCATTTGCCTGGTGTGAAAATGCGAAACCACGGAAAATCATCTTCAGTGAGGTTCGAACCCACTATGTCCCTACTGCAAGCTGACAGCTACCAAACGGCTCAGCCTCTCGCTCGGGTTTACTGCCTCTTCCTCCCACTTGTTAATAAAGTAAACAAGAACAGTGAATTCTGAGGACAACATGTCAAACCATATCTTTCCAGCAGAAAGTAATTTTCAAAGGAACTTGTAGTTTATCAGCTTACCATTTAAGCCGGAAGCTGAGATTTCACTTTGTTCTGCGTTTTCGCCTTGAATTAGTGGATAAAAGCAGCGCATTCTAAATATAGTATTTACAAGCCATACCTTTCTTATTTAAATGGAATAAGACACAATTTACAGAAGTTAACGATTGAGGGTACTTTGATAAAATAATACTCCATTTTACTATTTAAACCAATAATTTAAATCTACTTTCAGTGCCTATTTTACACTTTAAATCGTCACTAGCTGGCGAAAATAATAATATCTTCCGAATGTATCAAAGTTACAGATTATGGGTTGTTAGATGACCGAAGAAGCCGAGTCCAGAAACACGCGCTCTGCCACAATGCTGATATATCAAAAATGCCTAATTCCCTTGTTGTTGTAAAACCCGGCGATCATTTATCATTTCTTTCATTTTAAGTAAATAATTACGATGATTTCTGAGGACAGGTCCAGACTTCATCCTCAGAATATGATGATGTTCAAATGAAACTTTTATTAAACTAAGATGCCTTTGCTGACAAGATGTAGTGTTTACACTGTACTATATCTTCCGGTATGGTCTAGAACAAATTTGTTACATTCATTGACCTGTCTCAGTCTCATCCTTGGCTTTGACAATATGAAAGTGACCGAGGTATGTGTGATGCTAGTAATACCATTCCTTATGCAGCAGTCCCTGTTACGAATGGTGTGAAAATGTCACTCATAGGGTCGGTTGCTGCATGCATTTCAGTGGGCTTGGCAGACTGATATGTAATGGCAACTTCTTGCTCGGCGAGGAAAGCAACGGGAAACTACCTCACTCCTCACTTCCCTAGTATGCCTCTTCAGTCACGCCTAGGCTATCTGTGACAGCTGTTGGGGGAGCTGTGGAGGATCAAACCAGCCTTCGGGCTGAATACCCAACGTACATACATACAAGACATTATAAATTTTACTCTTAAAACAGAAAATCTGTTTGATTAATCATTCAGTGTCTGATGTTTAATGAAGCGAAATATATAATTAACTTTGATGACAATATTTGCAATCCATATTCTCTATAAACGGAAAAGAATTAATTTTACATCAATCCGTGATATTTTTAAATTGTTAGCTATCGTGCAAAATGCTTTTGATATAGTGTATTGCATATCGTGACCTATCGAATGCAATCGTAGCATATATCTCTTTTATCTGCTTAGATATTCATCCATCGTGGGGCCGATTCAAGGGTATTGACGTCACAGATCATATACATTCATCAATCATCATACTTTCCGGTCAGCCTCCATAAAATACCGCTCTGTTCCTCAGGCAGTGAAGAAATTCATTCACCGAGATCGAATGTGGATAGCAACGCATCCCACAGGACCTTATTCTAGTCACCGTTCAGTTGAAGTCTTATAGAGATCGTGTCTCTCCATCCATGTCGAAACCAGGTAAAGTTCTGAATAATAATTCATTCGAATTCTGACACGTACCAACCTTTTGGTGCTCAAAAAACGTGTCAAATGTATGTTGATTGTTTTCATTCTGTAACAAAGGCAGTTGTCGGCCTCTCTGGTGTAGTGGTTAGTGTGATTAGCTGCCACCCCCGGAGGCCGGGTTCGATTCCTGGCTCTGCCACGAAATTTGAAAAGTTTGAAAAGGGCTGGAACGGGGTCCACTTAGCCTCGGGAGGTTAACTGAGTAGATGTGGGTTCAATTCCCACTTCAGCCATCCTCGAAGTGGTTTTCCGTGGTTTCCCACTTCTCCTCCAGGCAAATGCCGGGATGGTACCTAATTTAAGGCCACGACCTCTTTCTTCCCTATTCCTTGTCTATCAATTCCAATCTTCCGATCATCCACCAAGGCCCCTGTTCAGCATAGCAGGTGAGGCCGCCTGGACGAGGTACTGGTCATTCTCCCCAGTTGTATCCCCGACTCAATGTCTCACACTCCATGACACTGCCCTTGAGACGGTAGAGGTGGGATCCCTCGCTGAGTCCGAGGGAAAAACCGACCCTGGAGGGTAAACAGATTAAGAAAGAAAGAACAAAGGCAGTTTAGTAGTTCACACCTACTCCCAAAGATTTATTAAAACCAATTCTAATTCGTTAATGAAATTAAAAGAGTCACTTAGGATCAATAAATATTCTGAGCAAATACTCGTATTTTTCTTCTTCCCATTATTGCTTTATTATTATTATTATTATTATTATTATTATTATTATTATTATTATTATTATTATTATTATTATTATTATTATTATTATTATTATTAGGTGAATAACCTGGCTCTGCTCGGTCACTTTCTTTGAATCTTTAATTTTAGGATTTGTATTAACTGTTTGAAATGATTTGTTTTGTGCATTTCTTTGTTGTGACTTTGATAGTTTATGAACACTTTTTTTTAAAATTTAGCGTTATTGCTGTGTGTTTAATATTAAGTCTTAGTTCAAGATTATAATTCCTGTTAAACTATTTCCTTGTGGCAGCGCAGATTGTCATGGTAGAAGCTGATCCTTTCAAACATACACAAAATGTAAGTTATAAATGTATATATTTTACCATCGCGCTATATATATGATGTATACACGATTCCGACTGTCACTGGAACTGTCACCAATCAGACTGTAGACTCAGCACAAACGTCGATCATTTTGGAAATTTTCTCATCCACCCCTTCTCAAGCCCCATGCCGATGGAGGCTGAACTTCAATCACTACAGGACAAAAACGACGTCCAGTGTATCATTATTCATCTCAGCGAATCCGAAAAGTTTGTGACGCATTCGTTCATCTGGTTCAGAAACCGCTGAACAGTGTTCCGACAAGTTTTGGATCTGCTGAACCATCAGATCTTCCCCTCAAAGGTGCCCTGTTTAATAGCAGATAATACTACAATATTCCACCTTTTTAACATAGTAGGAAACGAAATTTAATGATAATAATAATAATAAAAAATAATAATACACTGCCTGACGAAAACGTTGAAGCACCCAGAAGGAGAGGAGGAAACGAAGTGAATCTACACGTGTTGAGAGGGTATGTGATTTCAGTGATTACAAAATCGAGTGAAATTTGCAAAGAATTAGTATAACGTTGCACCCTCTCTGGCCTGGATGCATGCGCTGATTTGGTTGGTAAGGGTGTCATAAAGCCGTTACATCCTCTTCTGAGGCAAGTTGGCTCACATCTGTTGTATACGGTCCTTGATGTTCTGGATATTGGCACCGGGATGGAGTTGACTTCCAAGCTGGTGCCACACATGGTCTATCAGGGGTCAGATCTGGTGATCTTGCTGGTCGCAGGGGTACCTCAACATCTTTCATAGTTCATAGAAACACGTGCCGTGTGGGGATGGACATTGCCCTGTTGAAAAATGGCATCACGTTACTGTCGCATGAGAGCTACCACATGAGGATGCAGGATGTTCATGGCGTAGCATTGTGCCGTCACATTTCCCCCGCTTACTACCGTTCGTGACATGAAGAAGTCATACCTGATGGTTCCTCACACCATGACGCCAGGAGTAACACAGCTGTACTTCTCCAAAACGTTGGAAGAATGGGATCTCTCCCCAGGGACACCGTCATACTCGCAGACGATGGTCGTCCGTGGGAGTGCAGGACCGAGATTCATCGCTGAACACATTGCGACGCCATTCATTAGTTGTCCATGCTTACCGGTCACTGCACCGTTCCAAACGCAACCGTTTGTGTTGTGGTATTATGGGCAGCCTAGGCTTGGGACGGTAATTCCCTAGTCCGGCTGCTGCTAGTCTCCGATGAATGGTGCGGGATGACACAGAATGGTGCAGGGAGTCCATTACTTGTTCTCGGATGGCAGGCGGAGATGTGAAGGGGTTACCATATGCTTGGTGCACAATGCGGCGATCCTCCCTTGTGGTGGGCAGACGTGATCGACCGCAACCTTGACGACGAGTACGACTGCCCTCATGTTCCCATGCAGTCCAACGTCGTACGACTGTCACTTCCGGATGGCCCACAAATCTGATATTGCATGATCCGACCAGCCAGGCGAGGCACAGTGAGGCACCTTTCAAACTCTGTCAAATGCTGATAACGTTGTCACACACGAGTACGTGACATCTTCCTGTCCTTCACAGTGATCACTCAACATCTTATGCTGTTCACGACCCTTATGTATCCTACGAGGCCTGGTAACAACACTAAATACGAACAAAACTAATGCACACTGGTGGCCGTTCTACCTGTCACAGAGACTTGCAACTCTAATCATTTATAAACCCGCGGATGGTGCGTACGTGTGTGAAGTTGCATTGATATCTGACCATTTCTTTTGGGTGCTTTAATTTTCTTTTTGTCAGGCAGTGTAATAAAAACACTGCTTTCAATGTTTATATAGAACAGGCGGCAAAAGGAATCGAAATCTGGAATTACAATTCAAGGAGAGGTAAATATGATTTTCTTATTTTGCCTGAGACGGCAGAAAATATGGTGAAATTGCTGAATGGAGGAAGAATGTTGGAGAAAGAATACACATCAAGGAAGTAATAAATCCGAAAGAAATGGAACGGAATGCCGTCGAATAAATACGGGTGAACCAAAAATATTAGATTAGGAAATTAAGTCTTAAAGAAAGTTGATGAATATTGTTACTACCTAGTAGAATGACTAATGGTAGTTGAAGTAAGGAGGACATAAAATGCAAACTATTATTAGCAGGGAAGGAATACATTTTTAACCTCAAACAGAAGTAAGCATATTAGAAAGATGCGTTTGAGAACTTTTGTGTGGAGCGAGATATTGTATGAAAGAGAAAAACGGACAATAACTGTTGCGGAAGGAAAATTAATAAATGTAATGTTACTGAAGAATGCAGAATGTGAGAAGATGAAGAGACACTAAATTGAGCTTTTGAGACGAGAAGAGGAGATAGATAGATAGATAGATAGATAGTATCCACGTAAAAATGAAAATGTTGGTATAGATAGGGTGGCATGGACAGCTTGATCAAACTCTTCTACGAACTGTTGACAACAATATAATAATAACAACAGTATAATAATAACAATAAACTGTTATGGAAGAAATAACTAAATGAGAATATCACGTCACCATATCCAATTTCTATTCAATGCTCCACCATGTGCTGTTGATCATATCCGTCATTCACTCATACCCATACTCGTATTTCAGGCATCATTTAAAATATATTTCTCACTATGTAATTAATATTCTAAATTACCACACACAAGGTTTCACCTTACGTGGTATTTTACTGATATCTACTCGACTCTGTTGAGGTTGGTGTGATTTTGTATAATAATAATAATAATAATAATAATAATAATAATAATAATAATAATAATAATAATAATAATAATAATAATAATAATAATGTATTTAATGTGTGCAAGAGATAGTTAGAAATTCAATTTATTTTAAGTATTAATATGTTGATAATAATACTACTACTTCTGTAATATATGTGGTTTAGTTATAAGATTAATATTTCTCAAGTAATAATGTTATTAGAAGAGTTATGTATATATAAAACAGAGTCCTGTAAATATGTAAACGACATGATGAATGAATAAATACTACTACTACTACTACTAAAAAAATAAATGTCCGCCTCTATGGTGTAATGGTTAGTGTGATTAGCTGCCACCTCCGGAGGCCTGGGTTCCATTCCCGGCTCTGCCACGAGATTTGAAAAGTGGTACGGGGGCTAGACCGGGATGCAATCAGCATCTGGAGGTCAACTAAGTGGAGTTGGGTTCGATTCCCCTTTCAGCCATCCACGAAATGGTTTTCCGTGGTTTCCCACTTCTCCTCCAGGCAAATGCCGGGATGGTACCTAATATAAGGCCACGGCCGCTTCCTTGTCTATCCCTTCCAACCTCCCCCCCTTCCCCCACAAGGCCCCTGTACAGCATAGCAGGTAAGGCCGCCTGGGCGACGTAGCGGTCCTCCTGCCCAGTTGTATCCCCCAACCCAAAGTATCATGCTCCATGACACTGCCTTAAGGCAGTAGGAATGGGATGGCTGGCTGAGCCTGAGGGAAAACCCTGCAGGGTAAACAGATTAAGCAAGAAATCATAATAATAATAATAATCATAATAATCATAATAATAATGTTATTTAATGAACGTCCCTTCGATTGCTATATATTTTAATAGACGCCAGGATGTCGAAATTTTGTCCAGCAAGAGTTGTTTAATGTGCTCACTGCCAACGACATATTACATTTTTATATGTTCAAAGTATTTCTCAATAAAGAGGTTCTTGAAAGTACATTGCACTGGCTTTGATGCACTAAGGTTAAAACAGTTCGAAATTGAGACGTGAAATATTTTCAGCGTGGTGCTCTAGTGATAAACACCAGAAAGGTTCATCTCCCATCACACCAAGTTTTTGCTCAATAATTAACGAGGAATAGAACAGGTCAAACTGGCAACATACAGTGATTAGCTCTGAGAATTGTTTCGACCTGTTGTTATCAGAATGAATTATCTCGAGAGACGAAACCACTGCTTCCGGGAAATGATATGCTGTTGTGTAGGATAAGATTAACTACCGGTAGCACGACTAAAAACACGCATTGCATTTTCACAAATCAGAATTCTATTATTTGCACCAATTATTTTAAAATGTAGCAATGTTAAGACAAAAGAAAGGTGTAACATAACTTAATTTCTTTAGCTTATTCCTGATATTTGGGGTCACTGGAGACGCCAGTTTCAATTTAGATTTTGGACAGAGTTTTCAGGCCCTTATATTTCAGGTGAAAATTCCAACACAATATCGATTGGGAATTTATTAAAAGAAACACACTTGCATTTTTCCACCAGAAACTTTATGACTGTTCGAGAATATCTGATGAGCTATGTAGGTATTTTCTTCTTCATCCATTCCCTTTTCCAGATTCTCTCTGGGTAGGGTAGTGTACCAAAGCCCTCCACCTTACTCGATCTTTCCACCATTCCTCTACTAGTACTTCATTGCTATCGACTCCTCTATTTGCAATACAGTCCACAACAGAGCTCCTCCATGTCATTCTAGGCCGTCCCCTAGGCCTCATTCCAGTCTCAGTATTCATGAATGTTCTCTTTGGTATTCTCTCTTCTGTCATTCTCATCATGTGTCCAAACCATTTTAGCTTTTTTATATCAATCTCTTCTTGAAGTTTACACACTCCCACGCTTCTCCTCATTTCCTCATTTCGTATTCTATCTCGTCTTGTCTTTCCCTGTATGCTCCTCAAGAACCTCATTTCAGCTGCTTGTTTCTTACTTTGGTTCCACTTAGTCAACGTCCAGGCTACTGATGCATAGGTCAGTATAGGTTTATAATAGGACGAGTATAAAACCTTCTTGCACTTCATTGGCACATCTTTGTCCCATACAATGTCTCTCACACACTGGTAGAAACTTGCAGACTGCTGTATTGTTAAATAAATTTCTCCATCCAAATTTCCATCTTGTGACATCACGCTGCCCAAAAATTTTAAAAATTTCACTACTTCAAGAGGTTCATTTCTTACTTTTTATAACTCCCATGGATTTTCTGTTACCTCTCGTGATGATCAATGTCTTGTTTTTCGCAGTACTAATCTTGATTCCAAAATTTGTTATCTTCTCATTCCATAAATCCACTTGTGTCTGTACTTCCTCTTCATTATCTCCCCAAACTACAATGTCATCAGCAAAGAGCAACTTGCTCGCCCATCATCTTCTCCTTGATATTATGTAGAATTCTACCCATGCTGATAATGAAGGGTAAGAGTAAGCCTGTCTCGACTCTGAACCATTCAGTTTGACTCACTTGGTTCTAACACAGCTTTCGCAATTTTAATACAATGCTATTGCCATCTGCATTGTTTTATTCCCAATCTGTGCCTCTGTAAATGTTTTCCATACCAAATTCCTTGGGACACTCTCATATGCCCTTTCAATATCTAGAAACGTTACTACCATGTCCTTTCCATATTCCCAATATATTTCTATCATTTGATGCATTGTAAATATTGGGTCATATGTGGACCTGCCTCTTCTGAATCCATACTGGTGTTCCGCTAGTTTTCCCTGTACTCTGTCTCTTACTCGTTTATCCAAGATTCTTTGTATGAGCTATCAGTGTCACTCCTCTGTAATTTTCACACGAACAAAATATTATTCATAGCATACATTCAAACTTTAAGAGATAAGAGTACAGAACATACGGTTCCTGTCGTAGACGTGGGAACAGTTTAATTAAGACTTCATGGTTGTTCGGGAATACTCCTTAAATATCCAATAAGCTATAAAGGTATATAGTTAATAAATGTTGCAATTTTGTTGATCACTGGTTTATACTTGAATGTTCAAATACTCACTGAGTACCCACTGTTATATCCTTATGAATCGTAATAATATTCATATGCAAAAAATAAAATTGTAATGATATAGGTCAATCTACGATAAAGCTATGAAACAAACAACAAAAGTGAAATTTGCAGGGGTTATGTTGTATTTCGACAAGAACACTTCATTATTCAGAAGTACGTTATTCAGAAGTACAGTGGATTTTTCAGAATTTAATTATTGAAGGTTAAAATCCCGACCCGACGGGGAATCGAACCAGAGACTTACTGGACCAAAGGCCAGCATGCTAACCAGTTATCCATGGAGCCAGACTATAAATTCGTGTCCTCGTCCAGAAGTCGTGTTGTAGCTTTTTTCAGGCGCACCCTCAAAGGAGGTGAGCTCTATGTACTGTTCTAATTACATTCTGTCCCTCCTATCAGTCTTAAATTATAGGTAGTGCCAGAAATCGAACCAGGGCCTCCGAGGATGGCAGCTAATAGCGCTAACCGCTACACTACAGAGGGTGACAAACTCGTGTTCTCGTTCCGAGGTAGAGTAGCTCTTTTCAGACACCCCAGTGAATGTGAGCTCTATACAATATTTTAAACACATACCAGCCCTCATTCCATTCTTAAATCTCTGTCAGTACTGTGAAATGAACCCGGTCCTCCCATTACGGCAGCTAATAGTGCTTAGCATTATGCTACGGCAGACGACCCTCTCATCAGCGATTCTAATTTTGATTATATAATCCATTAAATAACGTTAAAAACTGTAAACATTAACTTCAAGACAGAAAAACTGTAGTTGACACAAATGAGTTAAATCTCTTCAGAGAGCAGTGTCTTTTATCGGAAATAAGCGGAGAGGCAGAGCATACTTCAGTATTAACAGTATTTGGTTAGAGTAATGTTGTTGTTTTCGAGTGATGAATAACTTATTGCCACGTGGCTACCTTGTCGGCCTGTGTGTGTATGTACGAGCAGACCCCAAAGTTGCCAACCGGCACTCAGCGCCGAACTGTCACTCGAGACAGATCATAATCCCCACGGAAATCATTGATTTTTTCTAGGATTTCGTGTGAGAGAAAAGTGTACTGGACAAACATAAAGTACAAGGACGATTCTCAAAGAGCCTATACGGAGATTTTTTTAAATACAGAAATTCAAGTACTGTATATCGGAAAACATAAAATAACGTAATTGATCTCCTTGTAAAGCCCCAAGTGAGTTGAGGTATTTTGAAATCACATTACCCTAAAATCATTTGTAAATGTTGACTGTAATAGAAATGTCTTCAGTCATTCCAATGTCATTGTAAAAAAACAAAAACGAGAAGAGACAGGAATGCTACAAACCACTGATGTGATCTTGGTTTCAACGACAAAGGATAGATATCTCAAAAAAAGTTGCAAAGGAAACAAATATATAGACAGTGGTACCTATTCAATTTTATTTATATAGATAAGGATAAGTTCTTAAGAGTTACAGGTGGAAAATGTTATAAAAGTGGTTTCAAAGGAGATAAACGGAATTCATCATTCACTGAACACAATGGTTGATGACCGTCGTACATTGTTGGGGGAGTAGTGGGTGGCTCACCGTTATTCTACGGTAACAACTTATGATATCTGATTATCCTGCATAGTTTCGCCAACGCCTTAGCTATATGGTTGTTGAGTTCTCCAAACTAATAATTACCTGGACTAAAAGAACTTTCAGTTCCAGTCAGGTCAGATTATAAAAGTAAACAATATGTATGGCTTAACTTATATACTATTAATTATTACTTAAGTTTCCCAGGTTTATTATAGCATATTATAGCAAGCACACGTTTCCATTAATAATTATCTATCATGAGCTGCTAATGGGGATTAATATTAAAGCAGCAAGACGAAATCAGTTGTAAAAACACAACACTTTTAGGCATAAACTATCGAAATTATGTCGTTGAACTTCGATTGGACATGTATTTTATCCATTTAATATCTTGACAGCCTATATATAACTTTCTACTCTTGAATATACAGTATTAGTCTGCCAAGAAATCATCGTCTAGCTCAGATGATCCCATGATCCAATGTGACTCATTTTGTTCCCTGGTGAAGAGAAATCCTCCTGGCTCAAACCCTATTATTGTGTTATTGATGAAAGGCATCAAGGTGCATTTCTGCTAGTTTATTCCTACACACGAAGGGTGTTCAAAAAAGAAACCGAACTTTTCCTATAACATCTTTATCGCTTACTGTACAACATTTTAAGCACCCCCCCCCCCCCTCAAGGTAGTCCTCTCTACTGGCAATACACCGTTCCCACCGTTTCTTCCATTTTTGGAAAGCCTTCTGGAACGCACTTTCTGGGATGCCTCATAGTCCTGAATCTCTTCTATGATTTGGAAACGACGCGACGTTTCTTCAACGTGGTTTTAAGATTAGGAAACAGGATAAAGTCTACCTGGGCTAAGTCCGAAGATTAAGGTAAAAAGAAGCAAAACATCATCAACTTGATCTTCGACCATCTCAAGTGGGCTTTTTTTTTTCTTTTTTTTTTGGACGATCCTTTGCCCACCCACTGCGACGACTGAACTTTTCATAGCCATTCACCCCGTCGGCTATAATGATGTTCTTAAGAAAGTTTTCATTTTTATTGGCTGTGACAAGCACTTCCTGGCTGTTTTCAACACGGGTCTGTTTCTGATCGTCAGAAAAACGCGGCACGAATTTTGCACTGACACGACGCATCTGAAGTTTGTCACTAAAAATTTGACTGAAATGTCTCCGTGAAAGTTTTGCAAAGTTTGTTGCAAAATTTTCACACACACTCACTCACACGCCATTGTTCTACATGCATTTTCATTGTCACTTTGGCACTAATCCGACGAACAGCTTGCGCACCTGCCACTCCAGTGGCAGTTTATTGTCTAACCTGCCGCTACGTGTACTGATTAGCCTCAGCACGAGCCCTCTGCCTGTTTGCGCACTATTTCGAAACTTAGGTTTATTTTTGAACACACTTCGTTTACTAGGAGGAGTTTTCGGGTTGTAAAAATTGTGTAGATTTTTAAAGGTATTCCTTAAAATTTCCGCAGGAATATGGTTGAGTAGTAGAAGGTAAAGGATCCTATCATTTTCAACTACTGCACCAAGAAAAGACAGATGTGTTCTATGCCCGGCCACTTTGTTCCTCCGGAATTAACCTGGTACTCATATTTGATGTACTGTAGTCTAAACGAGCCTGCACCTGATATGGCTTTCCAGAATAGGAAATCTCGTTTCTAAGTTTTCATTTTCCTGATAAGGAATTGAACTCATGTCCTTACGGGTGAACCGAGTACACCTTTACCCTCATCCAGGCAGCCCTTATCCATTCACAAGGAATCAATGACAATTCTTTGGTAACTTTTCCTTCTCCAGACTCTGAGACTGAATATCTTCTGAACAAGTACACTGCTGACATTGTACTACTGTCTGCGTATGACGAAAAGTCGCGGCAGCTTGTAGGTGCGGCATAAGTTACAGATAGTACGCTCTTAGCTACGAGTATAAACATCAGTCTTGACAGACAGTGCGAGCTCTCTGAACCAAAGCATATTTCTTATCAAACTGTTCCTTATGCAGTACATACAGTAAATGTGTATCTAAAGCACAACTGCTCTTTCACTTTGTAACCTCACGACACCCTCGCAATTCGCAAGAGTCACCGCGGACGGAACAGACGTTTATTGTCAGGCCTTCAGACTTGACTTGGGCGCATGCGCGGCAGACATACTTACCCCTTGCAACTCTCAACCCGCATTCACGAGACTTCTCCTCAGACGACCATAGTATACTCTAAATTATACCGAATGTACCAAAACTCGACGGCAAAAACTTAGGAATGGATTCCTCATATAGAGAGAAGGAAAAAAAGTTTATGACAACATGGGTCCGGAGACATATACTTACAGATTTATTCAGACTTTTGTACATTTACACCGTACGTCTGTAACGGCAGCTAAAACATTTTGAGCATGTATCAGAGGAGATATTCAAAGTGACGACCTTCAGCTTGAATGCAAGCCTCCGCTCGTCGTCACATGGAGTTATGCACGCGATCAAAAATGCCTGGTGTAGTGAGTACTGCCTGAGAGGTTGTCACAATGCGCTCATATAAAGTTGCTTCATCAGGAACAGGAGTCGCATACACGAGAGACTTAACGTGTCCCCACAGGTAAAAGTCCAGGGGGTTCAAGTCAGGAGAGTGTGGTGGTGGCCAAGCAATCGGTCCTCCTCAACCTATCCAGCGCTCAGGAAAATGGGTATTCAGGTACCTGCGGGTAGCAGGCTGAAATGTGCCGGAGCACCATAATGCATGAAAACACATGTGTCGACGGGATGCAAGTGGCATGTCTTCCAGGTAATCAGGCAATGCAATACGCAAGAAATTCGTGTAGTTCTGTCCAGTAAGCCTATTTGGAAGAACGTAGGGTACCAACAAGGAATCACCAACAATGCTTGCCCAGATGTTAATGGCGAACCTCTGTTGATGAGACGATTGCATGAGGACATGTAAATTATTACTAAAATTAGTTCGTGTCACAAAGTTTGAATAAATCTGTAAGTATATGTTTCCGGACCCATGTTAATATTCTTCTCTCTATGTGAGGAATCCATTCCTATACTTTTGCCGTCGAGTTTTGGTACATCCTGTACAGAGCTTATGGGTTAGTTGGTATATGCATTCCAGTGGACTTGGTAAACTTCTGCCTCGGTGAGGAAAGCAACCAGAAACAACGCAGTCCTTATTTTCGTGATAAAACTGGCTGTCTATGCCAGCTACTGGTAGATGTGTTAGGATTTAACCATTCTTCGGGCTGAGGACTTAAAGTACACACACACACACACACACACACACACACACACACACACACACACACACACACACACACACACACACACACACACATACACACACATGGAGCAATGCAGGGTCTTCGATTCCACGTTTGACAGCTTACACTTTGTACAGCATGAATTTTACGAACACATAGGGTGTTCCCGCTAAGTTCAGTTTTCTGCTAACTACCAGTTTCGCTGTTTATTGATATCATATAAAAGTAGTTCATTACTTTAAAAGGGCTTAAAGTAAGGATTCACATATGAGGAGTGTCTGTTCAACAGGTGGTATTTCCACCTCCAAAAAACAAATACGTATTTCGTCCGCATGCATTACAGTACTTGAATATTATCGACTGCCAAGAGTAATCCAGACCATGATGATGTAACTCCTTAAAATTCGTGCCAAGTCCGATCATGGGTATGTTCCATGTGCTTTTATTTCGCTTTTCTTGCGCTTTTACCACAATTTTCTTAACACCATTTGAACAGGCATTCCTCATATGCATTGAAAGACGACTCGACCGGAATTTCGAAATGAACACATGAGTAACTTTTAAGAGGTCTTGCCGAGATTATATATTTAATATACAAATAGCTTGTGCGGATGATACTATGAATGAAAATAAATCTAGTTAGAACTTTCGATTATTTACTTATCACTACGTTTTCTGATGTTTAATTACGTGGTTAAGTCTAAGACAGGGCCGCGATTCTTAATTTCACCACTAATGAAGGTATGGAATAATAAATATTTTACCGGTTCATTTCATATAATATTGAATTTATTTTATTTAAATAACATTAAGATGTATTTCATTGCACTCAGTTCAGGGCCTACCATTCAAACATCCGCCCCTATTCATGAAAGAATGGATATATTGAAGAATCAGTCGATAGAGGTATAAACTCGCCCACATGAAGCCGTGTAGTAATCTAGATAATTGTTTTGAATTCATTGCAAAAGTTATCTGGTGGTAGGTTTATGTGTTTAAAGGTTGTTATGAGTAAAACAGCAACGCAAATTTTGTACTTTTCACCCCGTTTGAACAATTGTAAACATATTAAGAGATTCAATATAGTACAAATTATAATGGATTCTGTTGCCGAAACATAGCCCAAATATTAAGAAAAGTTAAACGAACTCTTTCAAATAAGAGATTATATCCCTATCTCCTTCTGTCCGAGGCACAGAGAAGAGTTCTATGCAACTAGGAAGTGGCCCCAACATACATGACACTGCTGTAAGAATGTCATTGCTACCCAAGTGCAAAATGATATCAACTAAATATATTACATTTTAATTAAAAGTCCGTCCATTTCTCGTAGAAGAAATCGATATCAGAGGCTACTAAATATAAAAACAGACTGGGAGACCTATCGTACAGGTTCCAAGCATTCCAATTGTCACAGCACATACCGACGCGATTTGATGTGCCAGATGGCGTCCAGTCAATTTCGGCTCGATGGAGAGAGTTATACCTTACAGTAAGATTCTTTTCGTAGTTCAAGTGACTTTCTAGATGTTACGTTGCATGAAACTGGATTTCCCGTAGATAATGTCTCCTGCACTAAATGGATGACCAGAAATGAAAATCACGTAATAGGCCTTTCTGCGGCGAGCAAAGGCATCCAAATTGATTCCTTCGTGAAGTGAATTCGAATAATTTACTATAGTGCTACAGATTTTAGGTCCGGCTCCATGGCTAAATGGTCAGCGTGCTGGCCTTGGGTCACAGGATTCCCTGGTTCGATTCCCGGTAGGGTCGGGAATTTTAACCTTAATTGGTTAATTTCGCTAGCACAGGGGCTGGGTGTTTGTGTCGTCTTCATCATCATTTCATCCTCATCATGACGCGCACGTCGCCTACGGGAGTCAAATCCAAAGACCTGCGCCTACTCCCTGCACTAAAAGCCATACGCCATTTCATTTCATTACCGATTTTACTACGTTCATGGTACGAAAGGTGTTGCACATCTGCGCCTGGCCTTGTTTCACGGCCGGCTGCCCTTCCTGATCCTAATCCTATGTGGATAGACATATACACTATTGCGAGTTTCTGTGACGATTTGTAATGTAATGTGTTGTGTGCATATTAGGAGGAGAATAAGTTATTGCAGCAAACATAATCACACAGTCCCCATGTTAAAGGAATTAACCGCACTGAATTAAAATAACCGGCCCAGCCGGAAATTGAACCCAGGTATCGACATTAGCGATTCAACCAAAACGCCAGACATATAATAATAATAATAATAATAATAATAATACTAATAATAATAATAATAATAATAATAATAATAATAATAATAATAATAATAATAAATGTAAACTCCGTGTCCACATCTCGACATGGTGCAGCTCTTTTCAGGCACACCCTCAATGGAGATGAGCTGCATGTACTCTTTTAACGACGTACCAGCCCTCCTGCCATTCATACATTTCTGGCACTACCGGGAATCGAACCCGAGACTCCGAGGACGGCAGCTAATAGTGCTAACCTTAATGCTACGGAGGCGGACGTAATAATAATAATAATAATAATAATAATAATAATAATAATAATAATAATAATAATAATAATAAAGACAAAGGCACCTCCGTACAGGCCATGAAGGCCCTTGGAGGAGTGGAAGGTAAAGGCTTCCACCACTGCTAACTGCGGCACGTGATGGGGTAGAGTGGTTAGTTCTACGCCCGGCCACCTTTGCCTCCAGGAATTAACCTGGTACTCATTTTTGGTGTAGGCTGAGTGAACCTCAGGGCCATATGCACCTCCGGAAGTGGAAATCTCGTTTCTTAAATTTTACGACTTCCTGAAGCGGATTCGAACCCACGTCCTTCCGGGTGGACTGAGCACGCCTTTACCGCCTCGGCCAGGCAGCCCCTTATTAATAATAATAATAATAATAATAATAATAATAATAATAATAATAATAATAATAATACGGTGCGAAGGTTGGGCACTAAAGGCTTAGTCAATAAGACGACTGGAGATGTTTGAAATGTGGATGTATCGCAGAATGGGTGTACCATTTTACCAACGAGGAAGTCATCTGTCGAGACGGGAAATCGTATGAAATCTTAACCTTTACAAAACACAGGAAAACAGCTTATTTCGGTCACAACTTCAGACATAACAAAGACCGCCTGATACAATTGATGAAATGAAATGAAATGAAATGAAATGGCGGATGGCTTTTAGTGCCAGGAGTGTCCGAGGACATGTTCGGTTCGCCAGGTGCAGGTGGTTTGATTTGACTTCCGTAGGCGACCTGCGCGTCGTAATGAGGATGAAATGATGATGAAGACGACACTTACACCCAGCCCCCGAAGCAGCGAAATTAACCAATGATGGTTAAAATTCCCAACCCTGCCGGGAATCGAACTCGGGACCCCTGTCACCAAAGGCCAGCACGCTAACCATTTAGCTATGGAGTAGGACTGATACAACTGATCATACGAGGCAAGATAGAAGGGAAATGAGAACATGGGAGAACAAAATTTTCCTAGACGCGAAATGTTTTGGTAATTGTTCCACATTCACGATACAACAATTCTGATACAGGAAACATGTTGGGCACCAACCTCCTGCGAGGAGACGCCATCAGAAGTACAAGTAGAAGAAGAAGAATCGTATTGCCAGGTAATTTCTCTTCAAATTATCTCCTGATAGCACGGGCGAACTCGGTACGGACGTACGTACCGTAAATGGACACTGTGTGGAATAGAATTTTACCTTCTTTATTTTTTTTTTTCGATTTGCTTTACGTCGCACCGACACAGACAGGTCTTGTGGCGACGATGGGATAGCAGAGGGCTAGATGTGGTAAAGAAGCAGCCGTGGCCATAATTAAGGTACAACCCAAACATTTGTCTGGTGTGAAAATGGAAAACCACGGAAACCGTTTTGAGGGCTGACAGTGGGGTTTGAATCCACTATCTCCCGAATGCAAGCTCACAGCTGCGCGTCCCTAACCGCACGGTCAACTCACTCGGTCCATTTTGTATTCTCAGCAAACTTCAGGATTTTCTTAACACTGTTCAAAGCGGCTGTGATAGTCGAATGGCTTCTCACCAAAGCAGATGTTGATTGATTCTCTGCCAATAAATATGGTAATTTTATATGAAATTGCTCGTCCATGTGGTTCGGATTCCACATAAAACTGAAGATTCCTTACTCTTGATGACGACATCAGCATTCATGCAAAAACAATAGGCTTGTTTTTTATTATTGAAACGGCCCTGAGTAAATAGCATGAGCCTCAAGGCCAATATAGTTCAGTAAACCCTTCCTGATTGACGGGTTGCCTTTAGGAAAAGCGTATCGGACGAGGCATTTCCCGCAGAGGATAAAAATTAGATGCAGTAAACTACAAGAACAAGGTTATCACCAGAGAAGAGTGTGAACTTCAGTGGACAAAGTGAGTAACGAAGATAGACGTAAGCCAATTCCGCAAACTGAATAATGGCTTACCACAGGGTTCGGTTCTCTTACCTGCACTTTTTAATTTGTACACCCATGATCTTCCTAAAACAGTGCCTGCAAATCCATATATACGGATGATATCAACCTCACTGTTCAGCATACCAGTTTTGCTGAGGCGGAGGATGTTCTCACGCAAGACCTTGCAGTTTTGGATGACTACTTCAAAACATGGCTCTTACAACCCAACTCTCAGAAACGTGAAGTAACTGTTTTTCACCTAGACAACAGGCTTGCAAACTAGTTCTCCAGAGTCGTTTTTAGAGATAAGGCATTACAGTATAATGCTACTCCAAAATATGTGGGGATGACTCTGGATAGATCTCTAACATACAGAGCACATCTACGTAAATCTGCTGCAAAACTGAAGAGCTGTAATAACCTCCGTCAGCACTTAGCCGGAACATTATGGGGTACTGACGCTAACACTTTTGAGAGCAACTGCTCTAGCGCTTACCTATTCTTCAGCTGAGTATTGCTCCGCGGTATGGCTAAACAGCTGCCACACTCGCCTTGTGGATTTTCAGTTCCGCAACAGCATGCGAATCATAACTGGTACATTGCTTCCTACTCCACTCACACTTCCTACTACAGCTTCCAGTGCTAAGTAATATCCTGCCTCCTCCGATCAGAAGACAAGAAAAATCTTGTTCATCTATGGTTCAGAATGTGCAAGAATATAACTCTCCCAATACTCGAAGACGTGAGTCAACTAGGAACATCTATACTGATGTCCTGCAAACAAGCATATAAAACTACCTTGGAATTGACGAGCAATCACTTAATCCCGAAGACAACATTCGGAAGGAGTGGACATCTTCTATACCACCAGGCATCCTGAAAGTTGAGAACCCAAGTGTAAAACTTAGTGGCTTCAATCTGCCTGGGTGTGTCTGGAGCAGGCTCAACCGTATCAGATGTGGCTTGGGAAGAACCGCTTTTGTTCTTCATAAGTGGAGTTGGGTAGATAGCCCGTACTGCGACTGTTCTACAAACAACGGAACACATACCAGGTGTATGCATAACTTTTTATAGGTTTTTGTGGTCAAGCAAACACGTAATTTTCAAGGGAAATCCATTTTTTTGTTTATTCCAAATAATGACCATCAGCTTCTACACACTTCGCCCATCTTTCAGATACGTTATGAATACCATGCCAGAACAACGGCTTGTCTTTTTCGGCAAACCAATCGTCGAGCCATTTTACAACTTCCTCGAAATTGCTGAAGCGCTGCTCTGCGAGCGCGTGCCCCATTGATGAGAAGAGGTGATAGTCAGATGGCGCCGTGTAGGGGTAGTACGGCGGTTGTGGAAGGATGTCCCATGCAAGCGATTTCAAGGGGTCTTTCACTGGTTTCGCTGTGTGAGACGGCGCATTGTCGTGTAACAAAATCACTTTGCCATGTCTTCTGGTCCATTTCAGTCGTCTTTCGATCAATGCGTGATTTAAATTAGTCATTTCTTGGCGATAGCGTTGTGCATTAATGGCTTCAAGAGTTCATAATACCCAATACCGCTCTGGTTCCACCAGACTCAAAATATGGTCTTCTTGCCGAAGCGATTTGGCCTTTGTGTTGAAGGATTGGCTTCGCCAGGTGACAGGTACGATTTTCTCCGCTTCGGGCTTTCAAATTAAATCCACTTTTCGTCACCCGTCACAATTCGGTACATAAATTGTTTCTTTTCACGACGTTACAAAGCAGCATTTCACAAGTGAATTTGCGATTTTCCATTTGCCGTATATTCAAATCATATGGGACCCATTCACGGGGTGTATTGATCCTCCCCATTGCTCGTAGACGACTGCTATTATTTCTTGTGACACATTTAATGCCAATGCCAATTGCTGTTTAGTTTGAGTCCAGAGTGCGCACTGTCTTTCACACTGTAATCACCACGTTTAAATTGTCGAAACCATGTCTCACATGTTCTAATCGATGGAGCGTGCTCACCATATGTTTCTACCAGCAAACGATGACTTTCCTCAACCATTTCTTTTGATTAAATAAGGAAAGCATTGCGTGCCGTAAATGTTCTTTCAGGCACAAACGTCGACATGATCGCTAAACTTGTGTGTGTTGCTAGGTTAATGTCAGACTAACAAGCTGATGTATGTGTCACATTAATACGCTGCGTACTGTTCGCTGGTGCCATCTCTTAGTGAAACCGGAAAAGACTTATGCGTACACTTGGTAGTGTTGGATTGTCCACTCCATGCCTTCCCTGGAAGTCTTCAGGAACTGAACTCAGCTTTTCCCTAAGCGGTGGACTGGATCACGAATCTAAGGTGTACGAATCTAATCTTTCAGTTGTGTGAGACCATTTTTGTTGATGTACTTACGGATCTGTATTATTTTCTTTTTATGTTGTATTGAATAATACGCTAACTAAATAAATATAAATACGTAAGCAACAAGAGAAAACAAATCAATGATGGATAAAATGAACTACAGTTGGTTAAATAATAATATTGTAAACTACAAGAACAAACTTATCCTTAAGGAACAAATTGGGCTACAGTAGGCAAAGTGAGTAACAAATTGTGATTTGAACTACAACAACAAAGTTATTTACATGGGGGACATTGAACTACAGTGGCAAAGCGAGTAACGAATTGTGATGTGAACAACAAGGGCAAACTATTCTACAGGGAACAAATTGAACTTCAGTGGACGAAGTGAGTGACAAAGGATGATGTGAACTACAGGAGCAAACAAATGTATCAGGAATAAATTTAATTATAACTGATGAAGTGAATTCTAATGGCTACAATAAACAACGAGAGCAAACATATCTACTGGGAACAAAGTGAAATACAGTGGAGAAAGTGAGCAACAAAGAATGATGTATACTGTAAGAACAAACTTTTGTAAAGAAACAAATTGAATTGCAGTGGATGAAGTTAGAAGCAAAGGTTGACGCGAACTTCAAGAGCAAACTTACCTACAGGGTACAATGTGAACTACAGTGGGAAAAGTCGGTAACAAAGGATGAGGTGAACAACACGAGCAAAAATATCTACCGGGAACGAACTGAACTGCAGTGGACAAAGGGGGTAACAAAGGATAAAATAAAGTGAAATAGAGAGTACGATGATAATGATGTTAATTTTACATTCCACTAAATACTTCGAGGTCTTCGTAAAAAAAAATACGGAGCGAGTTGCCTCATAGTTTGGGGCACGTAGCTGTGAGCTTGCATTCCTGAGAGAGTAGGTTCGAATCCCACTCCCGGTAGCCCTAAACATGGTTTTGCGTGGTTTCCCATTTTCACACCAGCCAAATACTGGGGCTGTACCTTAATTAAGGCCACGGCCGCTTCCTTCCTGCTGCTAGCCCTTTCCTACCCCATCGTCGCCATAATGTGTGTCGTTGCGACGTGAACCAAAGTTTAAAAAAAATGGTTTTCGTAAGCGCCGCGGTGGCGGAATTTTACCCACAGTTATCTTACGTACAGGCATGAGACTGACGTATTTGAGCACCTTAAAATACCACCTGACTCAGCCGCGATCGAACCCACCAATTTGGAAAAAGAATAATGATCGCTTGGAAGTGTACGTATTCTTAAAGATATGTTGCCAGAATTCTGAAGCAAACATAACGTTGAGAAAAATATTATACTTCATACAGACACCCACTGACCGGTCCAAAGAAATAACGTTCCTGTTCACAATGATACGTGTTTATTAAGGAAGTTGCGTAAACTGTATTGAGTATTCTACACACCTAAGTTCTGTTTTTACTTTTTATCGGAGAGTATTAACACTACGACTGATTGAAATATGAGGTAATAAAATAAGTTGTCGCTAATAAATCCCTACACAAAACATAAACGCGGCATTGGTATTCTCTACTCGTTCAGATATTTATCTCCCAATGTAAAACGGGGCAACGGTAGGAACAGAGCGATGATTATCAGCTGGGATTAAAATTCTCCGCCCAGCCAATCAACTGGCAGATCGCCACAGTAGCTAATGATCAGAACAGAATGTCTGCACCTAATGAGGGAATAAGAAAGAGAGAGAAGTATATTTCACTCGTCACAACACGTCAGAGAAATGCAAGGAGATATAAACGGAGTACATTCGTTAAGGGCTAATTATAAAGTACATGAAATTAAATTAATTTTGTTGTTGTTTCATTTTACAGGATTAGGACGTTGCGCTCAATAGCACCATGTAGTAACAATTTTTAAGAAAGCAGAGGTTAGTAATCAATTAATTAACTTATTTATTTAGCCCACTGGGTGGCCGTCATCTTTGAGATGTCAAGTCTATATGGTATGACACCGTGGTTAGCCGGTTCGAGTCCTGCTCCTGTTGGTCGAAAAGTATTCTCTGCAAGAACATTGGCCAGTAGGATAGGAGAGGTGGTGGTATACATTAATCGCTAGACTGCGTTCCAAACTCTTGGTTAGATTTCCAAACCTCTCACGAATATTCACATGGAGTGAGGGTATATAACGTTGTTAATGGTGATTCGTCCATCGGATGGCGACTTTGAGCATTGAACAGACCCCTTGGTGCTATTCGATAGGTGTAGGCTATGTGCCGGCACCGGGTTTCACCCTCTTCCTTCCTTATTATTATTATTATTATTATTAAAGCGTCTTTATTGTGGCGAAGTTAGGGCTCCCGGCCCTTTCTTACACTTAACCACTTCATGTATATACAATGTATATTTTACATAAAATTTAAACATATGAAATCTTTACAACCTAAAGTATAACTAAAGCAACTTAAGTATCACTAACTAAACTAAGGTGAGTAAAGTATAACTAAATTATATACAGGAACACATTGCAATAAACAACCATATTCACTCTCATTCATGCATCCCATTCACACTCAAGAAAGACTGGAAGTGCTTAAAAGATGACGCTGGCCCTTCCTTCTATCACATATTATGTTACTGAAATGAAATGCCGTGTGGCCTCCGGAGAGGCCGGGTGCAGGTCTTTTGATTTGACGCCCGCAAGCGATCTGCGCTTCGTGATGAGGATGAAATGATGATGAACACGGCACATACACCCAGTCCCCATGCCAGGGGAATTAACCAATTATGGTTAAGATTCCCGACCCCACCGGGACTCGAACCGGGGCCCGTGTGACCAAAGCCCAGCACGCTAACAATTTAGCCATGGAGCCGGACATACATCATCTTATTCATTTCATGTCACTAACTCCTCTTATGAGGTTGACGTTAGAAAGGGCATCCGGTCGTAAAAACTCGCTACGATGTTTCATCTCACTTGATCCACAACCCCTCAGAGAAATGGGACAGGGACTGGACATACATTTATTATTTTTATTTATTTAATTTAATACTAGATTTAGAGTAAGCATCGTTGATCGGTTACTTCTTGGCAAACCTAATGCCATCCAGCGCAGATAAGTGGCAGCAAAAGAGACACAGCATACCTCAACTAACAAAAAAGAACGAATCAGTACAATGTTATACGTAATTGACAACCTTTCTTTTTACTCCTTGAATGTATGCCAAATTATGTGGCTCCATTCTATTGTTTACAGGCATGTTAAACTGATATTTTCCTCCGGAAACATGTGACAGCAAAATGAAGCCCGGTGAATCTAAACAAAATCCACACAGAATGAGGATGGTGTCCGAATGTATACAACTGTACAGTTTCTTGCGCGGAGATGTTACTTAGTGCGGTTGCTCAGGCGACAGCGCGTCGGCCTCTCACCGCTTGGTTCCGTGGTTCAAATCCCGGTCATTCCATGTGATGGTGGTGGTGGTGGTGGTGATTATTGTTTTAAGAGGAAGTACAACTAGGCAACCATCCTCTATATAACACTAATCAGCGGGAAAAATGGAAGGGATCCGACACTTCGAAAAATGAAGATATCGGTCAAAGAAAGACAAGGGCCACGAAGGGCGTGAAAATGAAAGACTCCCTAGCCTCGCAAACCTAATAGCGCCGGGGTCGGAAAAGAACAACAGTTGACCAAGTGGGGTCAGATAGGATAGATGAAAGTGAGGAGCCTGGCACAAGTAAGTGGAAGCAATGCCAGGAATCAGCTGAGGACCCCGTGGTCGCCAGCCCACACTCCAAACTTCAGAGCTTCTGGGGACCCTCTTAGTCGCCTCTTACGACAGGCAGGGGATACCGTGGATGTTATTCTACCGCCCCCACCCACAGGGGTTCACTCCATGTGAGTTTATGCGGGACAAAGCTGAGGCTTTGTAATTTGGCATAAATTCAAAGAGTAAAAAGAAAGGTTGCCAACTATAACATTGCACTGATTAGTTCTTTTTTTGGTTAGTTGAGATGTTCTTTGTTTCTTTTGCTGCAACTTATCTCCGCTGGATGGTATTAGGTTTACAATGAGCTAACCGATCAACGATGGTTACTCAAAAGTTAGTATTAAATTAATTAAATAAATAAAAATAATACATGTATCTCCCTTACTTCTACATATATCACATTATTCATTTCATATCACTAACTCCGGTTTTCCCCGTCATCTTTAATTCCAACAACTCTCTCCAATATCATTTCATCTGCCAGTCACTAATCATTGCACCATATGAGTGCGACAGGCTTCCGCAGCAGGGCACCGTTCCTATCCTCACCGCTAGAAGGGGGCTTCATTCATAACATTCCCGACCCGGCCGAATGTATGGAAACAGGCTGTGGATTTTCATTTTCATACTGCAGATTCTCTGACCTCTGACGTGAAACACTTTGTTGATATTTCTCCCTTATTATCTGCACTACCGAAAAAAAAAAAGTAAAGTGTTTGTCCTTTTTCTTCCTGTAAACTCACTGTAAAATGACCCTGAAGTGATTGCACCGAATAGCTCACGGGACGTCCTGTAATAATTCAATTTTCGTGAGTATCTCTGTTCTCATTCCTCACGCGAAATTATGTCTATGGCATTAACAAACGAAAATTTCATTTTCTTCGACTTTCGTTTTTTTAAATATTTAAAGAAACTAAATCAACAGAGGTATTTAAGAATAACCGTTCTGATCTTCTTATAAACACATAAGTCACAAATGCACCTGATAACATAATCCCGAAAGGGTAGATTACAAATACGGAGTTTGGTTGTAATACCTATGTAGTGCCATTTCCAATTTTAAGAAGACAGGCAGACAGACAGACAGACAGACAGACAGACAGACAGACAGACAGACAGACAGACAGACAGACAGACAGACAGACAGACAGACAGACAGACAGACAGACAGACAGACACCAGATATAAAATAGCTTCAGATGATAGTAATAGGTACGAAACAAATAATTATCAAGAAGTATCGTGGAAATAAGAGATGTACAAACACGCGACCCTTATGATTTTATTGATATTAATGTTCACCAACAAAATAACTTTCACCGGGCGAGCTGGCCGTGTGGTTAGGGGCGAGCAGCTATTAGGGCATCAGGGAGATAGTGGGTTCGACTCCTACTATCGGCAGCCCTGAAGATGTGTTTCCGTGGTTTCCCATTTCACACCAGGACAAATGCTGGGGCTGTACCTTAATTAAGGCCACGGCCACTTCCTTCCCATTGCTAGCCCTTTCCTATCCCATCGTCGCCGTAAGACCTATCTGTGTCAGTGCGTCGAAAAGCAAATTAAAAAAACAGAAACTTGATGATGATGATGATGATGATGATGATGCTTGTTGTTTAAATGGGCCTAAAATCTAAGGTCATCGGCGCGTAAAACAAAAACAAAATAAATTTAAAATTATAGGTGGTTTTTCAAACTACACTAGCAAATTAGCACAAAACACAGAAATATGAATGGACAATTAAAAGAAAAGAAAGTGGAAATAAATATATCAGAAAGGAATGCACTTAGGTCATTACACTGGGTGGTTATACTTATAATTTAATGTTTAATTTTTTGCTAGAGGCTTTACGTCGCACCGACACAGTTAGGTCTTATGGCGACGATGGGATAGGAAAGGCCTAGGAGTTGGAAGGAAGCGGCCGTGGCCTTAATTAAGGTACAGCCCCAGCATTTGCCTGGTGTGAAAATGGGAAACCACGGAAAACCATCTTCAGGGCTGCCGATAGTTGGATTCGAACCTACTATCTCCCGGATGCAAGCTCACAGCCGCGCGCCTCTACGCGCACGGCCAACTCGCCCGGTGTTCTTAATTTTAAGGATATATGTATTCCTTGTTGAATTCTACATCGATTGAACCTAATATAGCCTACGTATTTGCGTACAAATTCTAATAATTCACAAGATATACACGGGCCTTTAGTTTGGAACGTATTTCTGTAACAGTAAATGATAGAATGTTTTTCTTCTTCTTCCTCTTCTTTTCTTATTTTAAACGTCATCTTGCAATGACGCAGGGTCCGGTATTTAAATTTTGGAACGTCAGTGCCAAGTATCCTGCACGTTCCGTACACAACTGAGCTCTTCGCAGTAGTGAATATGTGATGGCCGCAACAGTGGCGGGTGAGGCCTTACGTGCTCTGCATCAGCGGGAATTCTTCCCAATTTTACGTCTCATAAGGGAAGGGCACGAACCGGGGAATCACGAATCATATGTAAATTTTGCACACACGTTGAATGAGCCAAGAATAACACAACGGCGAAAACATTTCTTTCGGAAATTAACTTATGCGACTTCCAGAAAGCATTGAAGTTCGCAGGTCTGAATTGGCGCACTTGGCTACGCAGGACTGCGGCGCATGCTGGGTTCACTCGTCGAGAGACCGCACCACTAATCTTCTTTTCTATTCCGTTAATAATTGCGTAACACGTCGTAAATATGATGTAGCGACGTTGAGAGAAATACTTTAATTCCTGCATTGATTGTGGGTTAATAAAGGCAATAGAATGAGACTGTTATAGTGAAAATAAAGGTTAATCAGTTAATTTGTCGAAGAACAAAAACAAGTTACTATTTATAGCTTATGCGACAATGATGTTCATAGCAGAAACGTTAAAAACACACAGTGGTTCTACACCAGCCACATCTAAGGAAACGAGAATGTTTTAATTATTTTATTTTGTATTAATGTAGCATTTAATCGTTCAGCATAAGCATATGCTATATCAGAGTACTGTTGACAAGCGATAAAAACAAACAAACAAACAAACAAACAAACAAACAAACAAACAAACAAACAAACAACAAACAAAATTCTTGTTACATAATAATACAAGGCAAAAGTAATCACTTACTAATGACGTGATTTGAAGTCGACCTCACATAGGCCCTTCTGTAACTAGACAAGTGAGCACAGTTTTGTAATAAAAAGAGCTGAAAAATACACACATATATTTAAGGAAAAAGCAATTGTTCACACACACAAAGTGATTTTCAGTTTCTAGTTAACATTTGTTTCTGTAATACTTTTTATACTGAATACTTTATTAAGAAGTAAATTGGCAGTTGATTAGCAGAAGTACTGAGCAATGCACACGAGTGGGAATTTGTAAACTTTTTTACACGAACACTCACTGATAGTTTTCAGATTCTTCTCTTGACGAAAATAAAATATCTTGAGGAAGTTTACTTTTAATGCGGCGTGGTAGTGTTGATCGTTTTCCAAGGGCGAAGAACACATCACCAGGTACTTTTTGTAGTTGCTTGGAGAATGTCTTGGCTTGCGTTGTAATCACGTGTTCCAGAGTGTCTAACTGAAATTCATGATGTAACTGTCTGTTTCGAACATACCAAAGAGCGTTGATGATGAGAACTTTGTTTTGGAATGACTGTAGTCATCTGATAGTGATTCCAGCCACCCCTCCTCAGACTGGGCAGGTGTAGATGAATAAAGGACGTAGCAGTGATTTGTAGAGAAGTAATCCACATTCAAAATTTTACGAAAGTGTTCCTGTTTAATAGAGGATATAGTTTTGTTAGTCTTGCATAAATTAGATTTAATTTCTGATGTATGTGTTATTTCCGCTATAAAGGACGGTCGAGGAATACCTCCAGGTACTTCACGGCCTTGTCATTGGTCGTCCATGGTAAGGTTATTCCATTTAGAATTATTAGTGGTGGGGGTGGTGAACGTCGAAGAATAAATATCATGCTTTCACATTTCACTATATTCCGTGAAATTCTTCAGTTATCTAACCACGCTGATATGGTTTGCAGGGAAGCTTGCAGGCGGTGAGTGGCAGTTAAAATGTCAGGGTGTGATGTAAAGACGGAAGTATCATCTGCATACATTGCGATGTTGACGAATGGAGGCGATGGAATGTCGTATGTATAAATGTTGAAGAGTTTTGCGCCAAGAATATGAAGCGAGGATAAGAGCTTAATATAACATATTCCATATTTTTCTTCCAATGCAAAAATAACTTTGCCTATGTTAATTTCCATTCACAAGCAACGACTATAAGCGTATGCCAGCGTGGTCTCAAATCAGCTGTTGGACAGTGCGAGCTGCGGGTAAGGTATGGAGTAGCGGCCTGCGTAGTTGAGCGCGCTGATATTCAAACATACGAATGTTAACGCTTTCTGTAGGTCGCACGAGTTAATTTCCTAAAAAAGTATTTTGCCCATTATGTTATTCTTGACTCATTTAATGTGTGTGAAATATTTACGTAAGATCGGCGATTCCTCGGTACGCGCCCCTCCCTTGTCAGTCTCCACCTCCATCATATAGATCATAATTTTCATACGATACCACAAGTAATACTCAAAAGGTGAGAGATTCGGAAACTTTGGGGGCTAGCGTTGAATTCTATCACGAACTATTCAGTGAACTGAATACCGTTTATTTAGCACTGTAGTTACACGACTGGCGCGTGTTATGTTGATATTACCCTTCCTGTCGTACTACTAAGCAAGAATAACGTATACAATGGGTGCTCCCAAATTCCAGTTGTGATGGCGATTCTTATTTTTAGAGAAAGTACAGTGTAATTAAATAACAATCCTCTATTAACCGTTACCAGTAGAGAAACATATTCAAGTCCTTATCTCGAAAAATTTAAGCTAGCAGAAAACCAAAAACGAAGAGAAAGGGACACTACGGACGGGGAAGTGAAGTACTCCATCGAGCTTGAAAGAGAACAAGGGCTGACCAGGGGAATCCGTGTCGAAAATATGGAAGTGAGGAGAATGGTACAAGAAATTGGAATATAAGTTATAATATTCTTATAGGAATAGATAGACCTACAAATTGGTACACATCAAAGAAACAATGGGCAACTGGCAAGAATTCTGTTTCAAAATAATTTAACGTCAAGGTTTTTGTTACGGAAACTTTACAACGTGGAAGGGTTAACTTTGGGGAATGAACGGTATCTACAATAAAGTACTAGGTATAAAGAAAACAGTCGATCACATTTAATGGCTAATTTTAAGTTGGCAATTTATATAAGAAAGTATTATGCAGTGTTTATGCACCGTCTAACGTAAGAGGTTGGTCATCCCGCTGCCCCTAATATATTATTCTGTGCCCTTTACCATCCACTTCAGTTAGTTAATCTTCTCTCGAGGCCGGTGACCTTCGATGTTATGCCCATTTAAACAACAAGCAAGCAACAACAACAATCTTCTCTCAAGGAATATTACTAATCCATGTCGCTGCACCAAGTCTGAAGAAACACTCAGCTACAAATATTGATATTACTTTGTGTGATCTATTTCGAGTTCAAGAATTGGTTGGACCATAGTTTATGCACAATACCTAAGTTACTTATCTTCGTGGCAGTGCGGAAAATGACAAAATAACTTTAGAAATTGTGAGTCCCATCCTCGTCTTTTAACCGATCTTTGTTAGCGAGGAAATGAATAAACAACTTTCTTCTTCTTCTTCTTAGTGAATTTTCCCCAAGTACTTATGGATTTGGCGTGGTTTTACAGCCGAATATCTTTCCTGACGCCAACCCTAGGAGTAGGGATGCATTCACTATTGCATGCATCTGTGGTGTTCGATAATATGGTGTGATATATGTAGAGGGAGAGACGAACACAAACCCTCAGTTCCCGAGCATGAACTATTGACCTTCCACAGTTAAAATCCTCGACCCTATCGGTCCGGGGTTCTCTGAACCGGTACGCTGGGCATTCGGCCAAGGAGTCGGAATGGAATGCGTGAACAATACCTTATCTAATAGACAAACTCTTGACTTTTCATCGTATCCTACGCATTATAGACGAAGATTCCAATTTTATCACTTGCTATGAATGATGCATATATTTCAGAGGGCATTGATAATAAAAATTTGTATTACTAAATAAAAGAGCTTTCATTCATGCATAATTTATTCCTTGATATTCTGGTGTTATACGATAAGGTATCATTGAATCGGGCATCCATGATAATATAGCTGTAGGATTTCAGTTACTAAGATCTACATCTCCAGCATTCCGAACAACGAAAGAACCTTTGTCCAGAGATTTCAGTGTAGCAACTGAGTGGCGTTTGGAATGGCGCAGTAAGAGTTCACATGAATGGCAATCTCTGTTTAATGCCCAGCACCCTACAAAGGGCCTTGATCTTCCACAGTGAACGTGGATTACCCTCGACATGGTCCGAACAAGTCATGGACGATGCGGCTTTTTACTGCATAAATGGGACATGCGATCTTTCCCTGTGTATGATTGCGGTAAATGCGAATCAGACAATCCAACATATTGTTAGGGATCATCCGAAAGGTCATTTTCAGGATCTACAGAGGACTTCGCGATAGCTTCTGTGAACAGGCTATACAGAATGGTCGGAAATAACATGAACCGAGTATATGTACGTTAGATGATTGGTCATAATAATAAATAATTTTAAAAAAGTAATTCAGTATCTCGCGCCATTGTTATGTTAGGTGGTGGTGGTGATTGTTGTTTTAAGAGGAAGTACAACTAGGCAACCATCCTCTATATAACACTAATCAGATGAAAAAATGGAAGGGATCCGACACTTCGAAAAATGAAGGTATCGGTCAAAGAAAGACAAGGGCCACGAAGGGCGTGAAAATGAAAGACTCCCTAGCCCTCGCAAACCTAATAGCGTCGGGGTCGGAAAAGAACAAGAGTTGACCAAGAGTGGTCGGATAGGATAGATGAAAGTGAGGAGCCTGGCACAAGTAAGCGGAAGCAATGCCAGGACTCAGCTGAGGGCCCCGTGGTCGCCAACCCACGCTCCAAAGTTCAGAGTCCCTGGGGCCCCTTTTAGTCGCCTCTTACGACAGGCAGGGGATACCGTGAGTGTTATTCTACCGCCCCCACCCACAGGGGGAAATTGTTATGTTATTAGCTTCTGAAGTTAGCCAATCAGATCGCTTCGTGGGCGAATTAAAATGGACTTTGCGAGGTGATGTTGCTAAATCTGCACGTGAGTTAAGACCGGCTTGAGACAGTTAAGCAACAATGAACTTGGTCATCACTTGGATGGGTGACCCTACGTCTTCTCCTTGCTTCACTCACCACTGCCTCGAGCTATCATGAAATCAACATTATATATCCCTTAACGGGAATTAACGACACCATTGGTCCCGTCATAGCGACCCAAGGCCACTTTTCACACCACGGGGTGCAGGCCATATTCTGACCAGCTTGATATCTCACAAGGTATCACCTCCACCTAAACCATCCAGTTTATCCCTCAATCTGTCGAAAGCAGCACTCAAGACCGAAAGGTCGTAGGGCTAAAATTGATCAAAGGATCTGGGCTCCGCTCACATATCCGTTGAGATGTATGGTCTGTCTGTTAGAAATCAGCATTAAACACGAACACGCCGTATGTTTGAGCCCGTATCACCGTAGCGCACTTGGTATGGCGTGATCCTGTTAGCTCGGAGGACCGTATTTCAATCCCTCCCCATGCGTTTATTTTCTTCGACTGGTTCTCTCATGCTGGCTTTAAGCCACGTACAGATTTAGGAGCACCGTCTCACAAAGCCCATCCAAATTCGCTCGCGAAGCAATGTGATTGGCTAAGTTCAGCACCTGATAAAAAGACAACAGCGCGAAATATCCAATTATTTTTCAAAAAACGATTTATCAGTATGACCACCCATCTAACGCTGATATGTCTAGTTCAACTTGTTTCCGACCATTCTGCATAGTGATTGGACAATGCAGATACCATATTATGATTCCCCAGTGTTTCGTTGACTGTCATTTTATGAAATATCTGCTTATGTAGATATACGTAAATGTTAATCTGTATATATGTTGTACCAGCAGCTAAATAAATAATAAATAAATAAATAAATAAATAAATAAATAAATAAATAAATAAATAAATAAATAAATAAATAAATAAATAAATAAATAAATAAATAAATCCTTGACAATTAGGATGACAATTGACGTCCGATAAAATAATGACCATCTGGAAGGATCAGTTAACTCAGTGTTTGTATTTTAAATCCATATTAATATGATCAGGTTTTGGAAAAGTTTTTGGTGTGTTATTAATATTCTCATCAAGTTGGATTTCGAATTTGTGCAAATTCCTTCTATTGAATTCAGTTTGCAGAAGATCTCTGATAACGGCATGCCTACTACTACAAGTTCCTCAATACAGGTGTAATGATTTCCATTTATGAGGGCTGGTCGTTGACTTAAAACGTGGAAAAGTCGACCATTGCCTGTCAAAAGAAGAAAAGCGAACAAAACAAACAAACATGAATTCCACTTCTAGAGAGGTAGGGCCTATATTAGGAATGAGTATAAATCTGTTCATGTAGGGTGTAGTAACATGCGGCTGAGCATAGGGAAAACTACTCTACCCCTAGTGGAAACATTCCACACCTCCAAGGTCCTTTCAAAGCCAGAAAGGAAATGGCTTTGCTTTGTAAATATATTACAGCCTTAAGTCACACAAATATCTTGGTAGTTCGTAGTACGGAACGAAGTTACGTTTGAGGGATGTACGATTGCAGGCAACATGTCTCGTTGTTTGAACAAAACAAAGCAAAAAAATAACATAACATAACATAACATAACATAACATAACATAACATAACATAACATAACATAACATAACATAACATAACATAACATAACATAACAAAGACAAGAAAACAAAAAAACACAACATGTAAATTAAAATATAAGCGATAAAAAAAGAACATTTCGGTGTTACTTTTTCCTTTAAACACAATTACGCACATTTCTAACGTAAGTTGTAACTACATTGTTATACAGAAATACTCGAAATATGCGTAGGGTAATTTATTACTTTTTACAAAATTAAGTTATTGTCCGTAGCCTTTTAGCGCACTCAAGAGCGTGGTACATATCACATCCCTTTTCACAGAATTTGCTCGTTGTTGCTTATTGTTTAAGGGGTCCTAACATCTAGGTCATCGGCCCTTCACAAAATTTGCAAATGCTTTCAGGTATGGGCGAATGGAACACTTCAGTTTTGCAAACCTTGTGGAGAAATCCGTGTACCACGATACGACTTACCCTGTGTCTCAGTTCGTAGTTAGTACCTTTCCATTCTGCTGATGTCATGGCCACCGTGGAATAGAAATCGACTGGGATCTCCACGTTCTTTGCTTGAAGTTCTTCAAGCAACTCGTCGTCCTGTTTTGTAGATGGTCGATGGTGATCCAGTCGGAGTTCTTCTATAAAGGAGGGTTTCCCCGTTGGCTGTACATAACATAACATAACATAACATAACATAACATAACATAACATAACATAACATAACATAACATAACATAACATAACATAACATAACATAACATAACATAACATAACATAACATAACATAACATAACATAACATAACATAACATAACATAACATAACATAACATAACATAACATAACATAACATAACATAACATAACATAACATAATTTTTAGAAAACAAAAAATCGAATTCGAAGATATCAATTCTATTAATGAATTATCAGTTGTATCTATAACGGACATATTATAAAATAACACAAAATATAAGAAATCGGTGTGTGACTATCTCGAAGATATTTAAGATTTTGAATACAATTTGTTATTAAAATATAGCGTACGTTCTTATCTTATCCGTATATTTATATTGGTCATGGCACACACAATAAGCCCACCTACAAGCTGCGGGATGATTTCTATAGGGTAGAGTTTCACCTTTTTGCATTTCCAGTCCTTAGCTGAAGTATTCATCTTTAGTTTATTATTTGATGCAGTTAGTTCTCTCGCAAGTTCTCTTCTCTGTTATCGGAGTAGTACAGTAGCTCACCTGTTAACAAGGCAACTGTCTTTTAAACCACATGTAAGTCCTTGTTATTGGAATACAGCCCTTATATGTGTATCCACTTGAAGTCCTGCTCGGAGTAAACCACTTCACAAAATGTTCTATAGCAGTATTCGGAGCTACAGGACCGTTAACAAAACAGCCTCCAAGGGCACTTACTGTGCAGAGGGAAAAATGCAGAGAGGACAAAAGAGAAGTTAAGTGAATGGCTATTCACATTTTGTGACGACGTTACAACAAACTGAGTAATTTACCTTTATTTGAGTTTTTCTTCTCCAAGGAACTCGGTTCGTGTTTGGGAATGAAGTACATCTTCTCACAAAGCTCTGGTTTTAATTTGTTACCCTTTGTTCTTAACACAACGTAGCCCAGAACGTTAAATGAAATGTCATAAACGGTGGAAACAATTATCAACCTCCTTTTATGACAATGTTATTTTCCACAATTTGCTTTACGTCGTACCGACACAGAGAGTCTTATGGCGACGTTGGGAGTGGAAAGGCAAGGAAGTGGCCGTGGTCTTCATTAAGGTACAGCCCCAGCATTTTCCTGGTGCGAAAATGTGAAAAAAACATGGAAAACCATCTTCAGGGCTGCCGACAGTGGGATTCGAACCCAGTATCTCCCGGATGCAAGCTCATAGCTGCGCGCACCTAACCGCACGGCCAACTCGCCCGGTGATGTTATTTTAAAGGAAGTGGTTAATTTTATCAAAATGAGGACAACACACGTCATTGCTGACTACTATGAGGATAGTTAATTTCATTTAAACCATTTAAACTTGGCTTTGACGTTATTAACGTACATGGCGAAAGAAATACACAAATAAAGAATTCCCTTATTTTCAGGTGAATTTATGGCTCCTGGCTCTCTCGTCGGCCTTTAAACGCTTCATATAGTCAATTTATAGGGGAAATGAAATGTTGTATGGCTTTTAGTGCCGGGATATCCCAGGACGGGTTCTGCTCGCCAGCTGCAGGTCTTTCTATTTGACTCCCGTAGGCGACCTGCGCGTCGTGATGAGAATGAAATGATGATGAATACAACACGTACACCCAGCCCCCGTGCCGTAGGAAATAACCAAAGGTTAAAATCCCCGACCCGGCCGTGAATCGAACCCGGGACCCTCTGAACCGAAGGCCAGTACGCTGACCGTTCAGCCAACGAGTCGGACTTCTTTAGGATAGAAACGATGAAATACACTATATTAACCCCTTCAGACCCTCTGTACAGAATTGTGTACAGTAATTTTTCCCATAATGTTTATTAGGCTATATTTTAAATATTCTTGAAAAATAATCCTCATTTAGATTTGTTTACAAATATTTGAAATGCATATTCAGCCTTAATGATGTCTAAAGTAATAATAACATATCCTTCTTGAATGTTAAACCGGGAAACAAAATGTTGATCTGGAAAAACTCAGGTCAAAATGTTATTTTTAACGCTGGTTGTAAGAAACCTGCTGAAGAAAATGATCCCATATATTAAGGAAGTTATTTTAAATTCAACATAAGTTTAGACCTGAGTTACACAATAGCGTAAAAACTGTATTTTTGCATATAGTAACGATATTAAATTTTTTGGCTCTACAGTGGTATCATAATATGTACCCACCTTGAATGTTAAACCAAGAACGATTTTTTTTGTTGATCTAGAAAAATAGGGTATGGAAGGGTTAAGACAAGATTTGAACTATTTTCTTTTGCTTTACTTCGCACCGACACAGACCGGTTTTATGGCGACGATGGGATATTAAAAGCCAACGTCGCTCCTTCAGAGTCCTAGCTCATTTTTATCCCCTCGTCGCCATAAAACCGGCATGTGTCGGTGAGACGTAAAATATTATTATTATTATTATTATTATTATTATTATTATTATTATTATTATTATTATTATTATTTTATATAATGCGTTTTCCCCTCTACGGAGCACGTAAAACCATTATTTAGCACTGGTTTCCTTATTCTTCTTATCTTCCCAAAACTTCCTCATCCTTTCGCTATGGGCTTGTCTTCTCTCTTGTGTTCAAGCATTTCTGAGTTTCAAGTTCCTGGCTGTTGAGTTCTTGGACGTCAATTTACACGAATCGGTTTTCTGTCTGAATGTGATCCGTGTAGTTGCCAGTGGGTCAATATTAATTTCTGCAAGGTCGCTTTGAGTGTCTATCAACCAGCTTAATTTGGTTTTTCGCGTTCCGTCAATGATTAATTTTTTTTGGTCAGTCCAAGTCGTTCATTCGTGTTATATGTCGGTAAAATTTCATGCGCCGCTTCCATGAGGAGAATCGCTCAGTCATAGAATATAGTTCTCCTGAACTTTTACGCATCCAGCTACCATCTTGAATCTTGGATCCAAATATCTTCCTGAGTATTTGCCGTTCTATTTTCTCTATGTCCGTGACGTTGATGGTTAAGGCATACGTCTCAGTTGCGTAGAGTGCTTCTGGGAGAACAGCTGTATAGTAGTGATGGAATTTGGCTTTGGCGGAAAGTGATTTTTTATTGTAAATATTCCAAGAGAATGTATAGGCTTTATGTAATTTTTCTGCACGTGGTATATTCGCTATTTTTTCACTTCCAATGTTCAGATAATTTCACATTATTATTATTATTATTATTATTATTATTATTATTATTATTATTATTATTATTATTATTATTATTATTATTATTATTCTTATTCTTATTCTTCTTCTTCTTCTTCTTCTTATTATTATTATTATTATTATTATTATCATTCCTTCCTTTCTGTTATGCTCTAAGATCATTACACGTAGAGGCTAAAATATCGGCTTAAATCACACCACAATATTGTAGAACTTATCTAAAAATGTATAGATACAAATTAATCCTTTTAAGGAAGTCCCGCGAAAAGTATTTCCAGGATAAAATTTTTCTTTCGCACTGTTCATTTATGCATCAATTGGCAGACCTGTTCATAGTATAACGAGAAAATAGTATATGGTAGGGAATTAAAGTCTACATTAACACTGCAATTTTAAATTGGGTGGATTCGCGTAACAGTGCTTCGCAGGAAAAGTGCCGTCTAGTTGCGGTATGTTGTACGAACAGTTTGACTCTATAAAGGCAATTTTCTTTAGAGAATGTCCGTAACTGGACAGTGAGTTGGTCCCAGGCGCGTAATTATAGAGTGATGTAACATCAGCATCTCATTGAAATTTCAAGATGATGTCTTCATGAGAACTGTAGATTATTTTTCCATTATCATCCGGAAGAAGATGAGATCAGCCTTATATAAATGATCACAGAGATTAATCAGTTTGATGACAGCTAATTTTAGTGAATGAAGGTATCTTGAATACTTACATTAACCCCTTAAGTGACAGCCGAATTTGCAGATATCACTATATCAATTGGCAATAATTTAATCCAGAAATGATTTACCTTTATAATTCTTTTATACCATGAGCAAATAATTATGAGTTGTCTATTCTTTCGACGTAGAAAATGTCTATAATTTCGGAACCGTACTTGGAACGGTGAGCGTTACAAAAACTTGGAAGTTTTAAACACGAACTAATGTCTAGACAATACACGCTACGATACTGGTCAATATCTCATTGTAAAGAAGAAGGACATTTTGTTTTTACTAGTTGATGATGATGATGATGATGCTTGTTGTTTAAAGAGACATAAAATCTAGATCATCGGCCCCTAATGGTACCAAAATGAGACGAAATACAATGACAATTTAAAAGTACAAAATTCATCCACTGACCGGAATTTCAAGCGTAATGATGAAGAATGAATGGATGAATATGGATTTAAAACAATCGGTGGATCCGACTCGCAATGCCTCATCCTCCCAGAACAATATTACTGACCAAGGGACTGCTTCCAAAGCACAATCCTGAATCGATGATGCTTGTTTTCTAAAGGGGTCCAATTACCAGGTCAACGGTCCTCTCAAAAAGGCACTTATCGCTAGTAAAGTAGAACTATGGTGTTTCTCAAGTTGCAATACTAACCAAAGGCAGCGTAAACTCACGCTGTTCCAAACATTGTGGTACTACTCACAAGTATTGTACGTCGTACAGGTAACGCAGATCTGTGCTGTTTCTCACATAATGGCGCCACTCGTAGGCAACGCAAACCCATGGTGCACCTCACATAGGTGTACTAATCACAGGGACTCGTACTATCCGTGGTGTTCCTCATATAGTGGGTACAAATCACAGGCAACGCAGACCAACGGTGTCGCTCATATAGTGGTACTAATCACAGGCAACGCACAGACCCGTGGTGTTTCTCACATAATGGCGCCACTGGTAGGCAACGCAAACCCATGGTGCACCTCACAGAGGTGTACTAATCACAGGGACTCGTACTATCCGGTGGTGTTCCTCATATAGTGGTACAAAACACAGGCAACGTAAGCCCGTGATATTCTGCATATAGTGGTACTAATCACAGGTACTGGAAACCCACAGTGAATCGCTCTCTGCTGCTACTAATCACAGACCTATTGTTTATTCAACACAGTGGTACTACTCGCAAGTAAAGGTGACCCATGTCTTTTCCTGCGCGATGGTACTAATCACAGGTGATCTCATGGTTCAAGACCCATCATCCCTTAGTCGCCTCTTACGACAGGCAGGGGATACCTTGGATGTATTCATCTGTGTCCCCCACCCACAAGTTGCTTTACGTCGCACCGACACAGAGAGGTCTTATGTCGACGAAGAAGAAGGACCAATGTACCTGGTAACCAGAGTCTGACCCTGATCGAGTGATGATAATGCCGCCATCTTGAGGTAGCCTACTAAATCACCGTGTCGCACTGCTAGCAATTAGAGTAGTTCTGGACTTCGGCGTGGTAGCTTATCGTATGAGTCGTCGTTCGATTGATCTCAGGGAGTTCTACGAGAACACGGATGAAAAATAATCAAATAGTCAACAATTAATAGAAGTGGGATGTGAAGAAGCGACATTTCGCAAAATGTCGCTACATACGTACAATAAATGGCTTCAAAATTATCGAACATGTTAAAACGTAGACTTTAACAACTAAATGACATAATAATAATAATAATTTTAATAATAATAATAATAATAATAATAATAATAATAATAATAATAATAATAATAATAATAATAATAATAATTTGGTGTTATTAGGTCGCGTAGTGTAGTAGTCTACAGAAGCGTTTCGATCCTGCGACCAGGATCGTCTTCAGAACAATAACAAATGATGTACTGGCAACTGTCACTCCATAGTAACCATACTCAAGATAGAGAAACCCTGTTAGAAATATAGTTCATTCCAAGGCCTCCAGAGTCAAGGAGAAAAATATTGACAAGTTGACTATGGAGGGTAGCCATGACCTACTCAGTATATTTCCGTCACTTTTGTTAAAATCATTTGGGTGTTTAGTAATTTTTATCACCTCACGAATGATTCAAGGTATAAAATGTTTCTCTTTATAAATGACAGAAGTTTTATCAGAAACGATTTGCTGGTCATTATGTATTTCATGTTTTGCCACAGCAGACTTCTCTGGCTGGCAAAGACATGAGTGCCTGCGATGTTCTTTAACCCTCGTTGCTACATGTTTGAAGCGAAGAAATAAATGGCGCGATATATGATAGTATCAAGAAAAAAGCTTCAAACCCGGTGCTGGCACGAGCCTACTCCTATCGAATATCACCAAGGTGTCTGGTCAAAGCTTAAAGTCCCCATCCAACGGACGAATCACCATCGACAGCGTCGCATGCCCTCGCTCCTTATGAACACTGCGGGGAGGTTTGGAATTGAATACAAGCTTTTGGCACTCAGTCTACTGATTATAGATTGTATACGACCATCTCTCCAACCCTGCCGGCTAACATTCTGATGCAGACTGTCTTTCTACCAACGGGACTCAAACCGGCGAACTACGATGTCAGACCATATAGACTTGGTACCTTGATGACACTGGTATACGGGATTAATCGCTGAGATTCCCAGTGATGATTTTACCTCTGCAACTGTTCCTGTGAATCTACCCCGGGTAGCAGTGGCGTATACTGAGGGCTACCAAGGCTATCAGTTAAGCCCAAATCTCAATTGAAAATGATGGAAGTCCAAAGCACATTATAATGTAAGCATCTGAAACATTGTTCCATTTACAAAACTTGAAAGCAGTGAGAAAAAACGTTACACATATTTTTGAGAGCAAGGCATCGGAAACTGATATTGCAGCCCAGACTCTCGCCCCTCTCCCCTCGACTTGCCACGCGCAGCTTGAATGCTGGATACCCGTCAGGAGCGGGGACCGGCGGCGGATAGGGGTGCTAGGCTTCGGTACGTCAGATCGCCACTGCTAACTATCTACCATGCGTTACTCATCGTATATACTTCCTCATCTCATAATAATATAGATAAGAGAGTGCCGGTATTCCTCACTCCCGTTTACTTCTACATCCTTGTAGGAAGAGTGCAGGGCTGGTGTTAAAGGAGCAATATAGTTTTATTTTTATTGGTAGATCTGCTAAAATGAAATGCCATGTTTCGGGTTTAATGTTTTCTTTTGTTGGTTGGCATCGAACCCGCCATCATGGGTCGGACACCACCGCTGATCTTCCGAGGAAGCTAATTAACTAGTGAAAGATGTGTACAGGCATGCACAGAAATGGTGTCCCGATATAAACAAAGCATGACGTACCCCCACCTTCTCACTTAACGCATTGCTGCAGGTAGACAGCCCGCTACAAGACAGTTGTGATTGAAATGGGCACAGCGATGGATGTATAGCAATACACACACTGTGCCTTCACCACTTCCCCTTCACTCCCTCCCTCATTTGCAGTACTGAAGTGGCCTTCTACACTACCCCTTCACTCGCTCCCTCCTTTACAGTACTGGAGTGGGGCAGTGTTGATTGTTTATGTCGGGACGCCATTTGTGTGCATGCGTGTACGACCGCTCTAAAATAATAATAATAATAATAATAATAATAATAATAATAATAATAATAATAATAATAATAATAATAATAATAATAATAATAATAATAATGGAGCATGGCATCTATATAGGCTTGGTGTTGACCTAATGGGGATAAAATGAATGTCGAAGACGTCATAAACACCCAGTCCCCAAGCCAGGGGAATTAACAGTATGAGGGGGTTGATTCTGGAAACTGAATCGGGGCCGTCGGACCAAAGGCAAACGTTCTATCAATTTAGCCACAAAGCCGGACTTTCATTTGCTAAACCTTAGGCTATCGTCTCCACTGATCAGGGGTTGAGCATTTTCAGTAGCAGAGGCTGGGGCAGTAGCCTGTAAAGCAGCCTTGACAACAACAAAGCAGGCTCATCCGTTGGCTACTGGCTACAGTTCAAAACGCTGAAGGCTTGACGTTCACTAAACCAACCATCGAAAAGAGGTTACCTAAGTCTAGTGGTAGCCCATGTCTTAATCCTAGCATACGCCACTGCCGGGTAGATTTCGATCATCATCATCATCAGCAGCAGCAGCAGCAGCATCGTCATCAGTTACAAAAAGGTCAGAAAGTCGGAAATAATCTACTATTGGACAGAGAGAGAGATAGAGAGAGAGACTCTTAAGATATCCCACCACTTGCTAGACCTTGACCCACCCATATGTTAGCTCTTCTTTCTTAAGCTATAATTAATTAATTTATTAATTAGTTTCTGGCAAGTGTATTAACAGGTACCAAGGTCTAATGGTAACTTGTTTGTAATACAAGACTCGCTGCTGTATGATATAAGGCCAAATATATGTCCCTGCTGACATTCAAATTTATGATCTACTGTGTAGAGCATCACATCGTGTTCAGCTACTTGCAGCGCGTGGGTTGCAGTCCTAGAATGAAACACACAAACGTGCTGGTACTAGTACAGTCTAGGTTACACTAGCAACTTGCAGGTCAGTTGGATACCTGACACTTATCGCATTTGGAGGAGAGGTCATTCGCATCCAAGATCAAGCGTTTGTAAACAGCGGGGAAATGTTAGAAAGCAAACCAAACCGCATAGCATAATAGCTCTATAGTGATAATCTATTCTCTCATCGAATTCATTCCATGTCACGCTGCTGCTCAAATTCTTTGAGATAGAGGGTGTTCTACAGCTTATTATGCAGGAAGCTTATGATTTTAGCTAAGTTATGCTTCTCTTAGTAACTCCAAGAAGAATCAGCCGAACTTCAAGAAGAATCAACCGATAGCGTTCAGGATAAAACCTATAATCTTGGATTTACAGAATCAGTTGGACCATCAGTGCTAACACTGAAATCGATTTAAATTATATTTTTCTTTTACAATATTATCTGAACTAATTTTTGGTCCATTTAATCCTCCGGGACGAAATATTTCCATCCTCAGTGTTCAACAATTTATTTTGGTTGATATTAAAATGACAGATTTAGCGTATCCCGGCGGGCACACAGGTTATACTTCACGAAAAAGCTGATAGCTGAGTATTATGACTTAATAATCTTTTCCGTTCCCACGTGTTCCCACAGCTGCCCTGGTCACTTTACGTCCACATGCCCTAAAGCGGCCATTAATATGTTGGTCGGCTGGACGTAGCGCAGGCCTTGGGGCACCAGCCCTGTTACCTCTGAGCCCTTCGCTACAATTAACATACCTGTTACGACAGAGACAAATTTAAGAAATTTCATTAGGCATCATAAGAATTCAATTTCTGGATGATACGTCAGCGTTTCATTGCTGTCTTTGTTGCTAAAATGTAGGGTTTTTGGTCATCATTGTCAACATGGCCGTAATTCTTGGTTGCTGCAAAACTGATCTATAATTAATGTATTCGTCTGTTAGTTAGTGGACATTTAACATTAGTCGAATTTCGGGTTGCAAGTGAGACATTTGTCATGCCAATAGTTTTCTTGATCTCTATCCATAAAACACTGAACTTCACCGTCCACATAAATCACAACGTAGCTCTCTTTCTATTTCATTCATAGCATATCATCATAAACTTCCTCTGGATTTCACCTGTTTCTAAAGTCGCGGTCATTGAAGAATTTGTAGAAAGTTTTAACATAACGTCATTATCAGAGGATGGTCTGGCTCCATGGCTAAATGGTTATCGTATTGGCCTTTGGTCACAGGGGTCTCGGGTTCGATCGCCGGCAGGGAAAAACCATACTTGTTAATTCCGCTGGCATGGGGGCTGGGTGTATGTGTCGTATTCATCATCAATTCATCCTCATCACGACGCGCGGGTTGCCTAGGGGCGTCAAATCACAAGACCTGCACCTGGTGAGCCGAACTTGTCCTCGGACACTCCCGACACTAAAAGCCATACGCCATTCCATTAATCAGAGGATGCAGTAGTGTCTGTAATATAGGAAAATATATTAACTTAGATTCACGAATTGATAAATATTCAAATTAACATACAAAATACACAATTTTACATAACTGGTATTTATACAGAAGATATTGTAAATAATCTAATGAGAACTGTAATCACTCGTCAATACACGAATTGTGTATAAAAGGAAATTATAGCTGAAGAATAAATATTTATAGGAAGGAAATAAAATTCAGATCTCTAAGTCCGTAACCAGACCATTAACATTGTTCATTGCAATCCGTCTTTCGGACTTAGCGAAATATGTTCTTGCAACCCACCAGTGATGAATGTGGTTTATTGAATAAAGTAACTGAAGTAATCAGTCAATCCTTCACTATTATTAGGAGAAAAAGGATGGGTATGAAGATTTCAATTAGAGGAAGGGAGAGTCTTGAAAAGGGCGGAAGTTAGCTTTCTTTTTCGATCTCACATTCGATTCCGTCAAGTTTCGGAGAGAACATGAGTTGGATAGAAAAGATGAAAGAGAAGTTCCTGGCTCAAGAGAGTGGAAAATATGCCAGACTCACCACGTTCACATGACTACTGTGCAAGGTTTACTCAATGTGTGTAATAGTCTGTGCGACTATGGTTCTGAACTGGAGTTTGTGTTTGTGATACAGTATTATCATTTTTTTTAAATTTTTTGTTTACAAGTAGCTTTACGTCGCACCAACACAGATAGCTCTTATGGCGACAATGGAACAGGAAGTATCTGTGGCCTTAATTAAGTTACACCTCCAGCATTTGCCTGGTGAGAAAATGGGAAACTACGGGAAACCATCTTCAGGGCTGCCAACAGTGGGGTTCCAACCCACAATCTATCCTGGCTTGTATGTAAAGTATCACCTGGGTATTCGCTTGATGTTCAAGAGTTAGAAGGAAATGACTGAAATGGTGCATTGCTTTTAGTGCCGGGAGTGTCCGAGGACATGTTCGGCTCGCCAGGTGCAGGTCTTTCGAGTTCACTCCCGTAGGCGACCTGCGCGTCCTGATGAGGATGAAATGATGATGAAGACGACACATACATCGAGCCCCCGTGCCAGCGAAATTAACCAATGATGGTTGAAGTTCTTGACTCTGCCGGGAATCGAAACCGGGACCCCTGTGACCAAAGGCCAGCACGCTAACCATTTAGCCATGGAGCAGGACAGTTAGAGGGAGGGAAGCTATTTCTAATATAGGTTGACCAACAGTGAAATTTCAACCCAGTTTTCCTCTTCTCAAATATGTTATATGGTGGGAAGTCGTGGATGAACTGGAAATCGGAGCTGTGCCTATAGGATGCGATTGTAATTATGATTATTATGCTGAAGCCCTAGACTAGATTATACAGACCGATAGCAGTTCCTTTTCCTAATTTTACCGGTGTGGTAGCGCAATTAATTGAGGTGTTTTTTTTAATTTATTTTTTTACTGAAGGATGTAAGGATCGAGTTCTGATGAAGTCTCTTGACATTTAGGACTGCTCGTATTAATCTCAGCACGTTCAAGAATCCCGTTTCAGACGTCTGGCAATCTCATAATTCGTATCTGATAAACTGACACCTTCAGAGAAGTGCATGGCGACCATGAATCACAGCTAAAACTGGCATAGCTTAATCGTGTCTTGTTCTCTTTCGTATTTCCTATCTAATCTATCGTGGCCAGTTCTTATATATTCCTACTTCGATAGCATCCGGTTTGCTAGTCCCAAAGACTATTCCGTCAATCCTCACACTATGGGATGTCTTCGTCATTATTTATTTCAGTCTCAATTACTATGGTCAACTCTCGTTCACTTGGAACTTCTGCACCATTAATAATTTGACATCAAAAGGAGCCTTTCATTTTTCCATCCTTCCAATCAATTCTTCTACTTTATCTTTTCCCGTAATTTTCAAGAGGTTGGGATTATCCCTTCTCTTACGTTGGTTCGATTTCTCGCCCGAACGGAATTCCACTTCTGAAGCTGCCGATGGTCATTATGTTCACGCATTCTGCAGCAAGAATGAGTACTAGTTTAATTCTCTTCGGAGCAAAGGCGAACTGGCATAGAGCTAAACCACTCTATCCTACGTTGTGCCTTTGGCTCCCACAACGAGCCTTCATGGGCTGTACAGAGATGGTTTTGCTTTTTTATTCAATGCTGGAATATTTTCTGTTTAGAATTCTCCAGGCCATCTCTCGCTCATTTCTGATCCCTATAGTATTAGGTTAGCGAGGCCTAGCGATCATTCACTTTTCCATCTTTCCCGGACCTCTGTCTTGCCTGATACCCGTGGGTATCCTGTGGGTATCCTGTGGGTTCGAGTCATTTATTTTTTCCTCTGTACTTCACATTTGTTTGTCATGAACTATACGTACTCGATATGATCTAATAAATAAAAGTCTACTTGATGTGAGGTACATTTAGTTTGTTGCTTAAGGCATCAGTAATCTCCAACAAAATTGAAAAGTTAGAAATCAATTTGACAAATTGGGGTAAATATTCGTTTATAGGGCGAGGGGATTGGGATTGTAATAATTTACCAAGGGGGATGTTCAATAAATTTCCAAATTCTTTGCAATTATTTAAGAAAAGACTAGGAAAAGGAACAGATGGGGTATCTGTCACCTGGGCGACTGTCCTAAGTGCAGATCAGTGGTGATTGATTGAATGATTGATAAAATCATACTACAAACTCGCTCAGAGTCGGGAAGTAAACTCTAACCTCAGAACGTATCAGATTCCCAGTCCTATAATTGAACGTGGCTTAACAAATCAACTACAAAGGTGAATGTATATGAAACTCCGTAGAATTAGAACTGGGCTCATAATGCATCCCTGTATTCCATCGTATCTGAAATATGTCATTGTTTAACCATCTTGCAGTCTGCAATGTTAGACGTGAAGCGACTCTTGGGTTTATGCCATGTATATAGCACAGACACGTTCGCATTTAGACGTTTTAAACTGTCCTTCAGGCTGGCGTAAATAATGTCAAAGCGTTTAAATGTAGCATAAGATAGGAAACCAGAAAGACGACATAAACGACGACTTTGTACGATATGGAGGTCATATATGGGGGAACCAACCTAGACAAAGTTAGTTCGAAGTGCAAACGAAAATGTAGTAACATACTATGGTTTTAGATGAGGAGAGCCATACTTTGGAATATGTTCTTCTTCTTCTTAATCTGTTTACCCTCCAGGGTTGGTTTTTCCCTCGGACTCAGCGAGGAATCCCACCTCTACCGCCTCAAGGGCAGTGTCCTGGAGCTTCAGACTTTGGGTCGGGGATACAACAGGGGAGAATGACCAGTACCTCGCCCAGGCGGCCTCACCTGCTATGCTGAACAGGGGCCTTGTGGAGGGATGGGATGATTGGATGGGACAGGCAAGGAAGAGCGAATTGGAGAACTCTAGGCCTACAAAAGATTTTTCTTGCTTACAAAAAAGCATCGCTTTTGGCCGGGGATCAATCATACCACCATCGATGTCGATCAATAATAGTGACTAACGTTCAGCACATATGAAAGATTCTGTATCGGAGTATAATGTCAAGAAATATTCACTACGAAATGTTTTCATTCCTCCCCTGTAGGGGGCAAGAGAAAGGGGTGGGGGCGCTCCTATACGGTAAATGAAATAGCGTACGGCTTTCAGTGCCGGGAGTGTCCGTGGACATAATCGGCTCGCCAAGTGCAGCTTTTTTGATTTGACTCCTGTAGGCGAGGATGAAGTGATGATGAAGACGACACATACACCCAGCCCCCGTGCCAGCTAAATTAACCAATGGTGGTTAAAATTCCCGACCCAGCCGGGAATCGAAACCGGGCCCCCTGTGACCAAAGAACAAGCTAACCATTTAGCCATGGAGCCGGACACCTATACGGTGACGCCACCTCTCAGGCCAGGAGATTTGTATCAGAGAAGGAGATGTGTGGTGAAGGCGAGGGGGTTGGCGGCCATGGCCTATACTAGGAACTGTCCCGTCATTCGTCTTAGTGCAGGAGAATGGAAATGGAATGGAAAACCACGGCAGCCGACGGTGAAAACCAGCCCCCTCTCCGTCTCGCGAATACAGAGGCATAGAGCTACGGTGGAGCCGTGGCCACCCCTCGTCTGCTCGGCTGGCCGGTCGGAGTGCAGAGCTGTCGGACCACGGACCAGCCGTCGCCACTTGTGGGCCGGGACCCACTCTGCATCAGCCAACTGAATTGTTCACCCTGTCAAAGAAATAAACGACTGTATTACCGCTCGGAAATGCGATTGTTACAATCTCAAATGTAACGTAATATTCATTCTCAAGCTCAACTGGAAATACAAGCATTGCAACATGAATCTCTAAGCGACGAGTTCCAAGTCCACTTGACAGTTCGTGTAATCAATATTTTCGCTATTTCAGCTGTTGGTGCTTGCATATTTTCTTGCCGTTCATCAAGCTGGGAAGGTAGCTGATTGACAAGTTTATATAACCTTCTGTAATTATACCTCACAGCATACACTTTGAGACTAAGGAATTGTCATATCGTCTTTCCTGACCTTTTCTCAATCACCTGGGGTTGGAGCTAATGTGGATCAAGCCCTGTTTTACAACCTGGTGCCCTTCCTGATGCCAAATTTATGTGCAGAGATATATTCATGTCCGCCTCTGTGGTGTAGTGGCTAGCGTGATTAGCTGCCACCCCCGGAGGTCCGGGTTCGATTCCCGGCTCTGCCACGAAAATTTGAAAAGTGGTATGAGAGCTGGAACGGGGTCCACTCAGCCTCGGGAGGTCAACTGAGTAGAGGTGGGTTCGATTCCCACCTCAGCCATCCTCGAAGTGGTTTTCCGTGGTTTCCCACTTCTCCTCCGGGCGAATGCCGGGATGGTACCTAACTTAAGGCCACGGCCGCTTCCTTCCCTCTTCCTTGCCTATCCCTTCCAATCTTCCCATCCCTCCACAAGGGCCCTGTTCAGCATAGCAGGTGAGGCCGCCTGGGCGAGGTACTGGTCATTCTCCCCAGTTGTATCCCCCGACCAAGAGTCTGAAGCTCCAGGACACTGCCCTTGAGGCGGTCGAGGTGGGATCCCTCGCTGAGTCCGAGGGAAAAGCCGAACCTGGAGGGTAAACAGATGATGATGATGATGATGATGATGATGATGATGATGATGATATATTCATTATTGCGTGTTTCTGTGGTAGTTGGTAGTGTATTAAGACGATCACAAGTACCCAGTCCACAAACTAGGGGAATTAACTATACAAAGTTAAAATCCCCGTCCAGGCCAGAAATGGAACCCGGAGCCCTCCGCACCGAAGACCAATACGCGGATCATTCAGCCAAGGAACAGATCAAAGAACTTATAATTTTGTTATTAATGGATGCACAGTACAAACATCTTCATAAACGCCTCCACAAATTCCTGTTTGTAACGAGCATTGTGTCCTTGTGTAGTTCCACACTTCTTCCTTTATATCTTTGAAAACTAAGTCTAACCTTCGTGGCGTTGGTCTCCCTCCACTTCTCTTACCCTCCATGGTCGATCCTATAATTCTTCTAGGTAACCTATCCTCTTCCATTCGCCTCACATGACCTCACCACCAAAGAGGGTTTATGCGTATCGCTTCTTCCATCGAGTTCATTCCTAATTTTGCATGTATCTCCCGCATTCCAAGCGCCCTCCTGTCATTGTTCCCGCCTGTTTGTACGAGCAAACATTCTCGCTTCTTTTCATGTCTGCCACTTTTAATTTAAATTATAAGATATCCTGAGTCCATCCAGCTTTCACTCCCGCACAGTGAAAACGGTCTGAAAACAGAATGGTGTTCGGATGAAAAACAATAGGCTAATAATAATAATAATAATAATAATAATAATAATAATAATAATAATAATAATAATAAGGAGAAGAAGAAGACCAAAATATATCAAAGGCTAGAAGGCCTAGGAATCTATAAGCTGAGGTTTCCAAAGAGGGAGAGCTTTCCAAGAAATTGAAATGGAAAGTCTTATTCCATTATCGTAATATATGTATTGACTTCCTGTTCAGGGTACCAACCTGGGCAGTTTGGGATCAAGAATTCACTATGGGGATGAATTTGGTCCGGAGATAGGCGGGGGATTCCGAACCAACGGAATATGTTCTCATTTGAGAATAGTTCGCATCGCATACACGTTGTCACTAAAGAATTGTGCAAGAGTAATTAGTTAGTGAACATTACTACGAGAGTTAAAAACAGGGATAACATTCCGAAGAAAAAATGGGAATAGAAGTCTTAAACATGAAGTGTTCATATTACTCATGCGGAGACCGGCAAGTTCTATAAAACATGTGATGATATCTTCATCCCACCAGGGAGCTCCATTTGACTTTAATTTGGCTATTACCTAGGAATAACTAAGTCGCTCGCTAAATAAATAAATAAATAAATAAATAAATAAATAAATAAATAAATAAATAAATATCTCAAGATGGAAAAGATCTCAGACACCAACTGGCAAAGAAGGGCCATGTTATTTGGACGCATCCACAAAATGGACACAGGAAGGTTAACCAATCAGATAGTGAGATCTTTGAGACCATGAGAACTATAGTACGCTGGCATGAGGAGATGAAAAAGGACCTAGAAGAAATAGGAATTCGAGGAACGGAAGTCAGCAACAGGTTTAAGAATCACGAACACCAAGAGTTTCCAAGAAAATATTAGATCCCATACTCAACGATCATGGACAGAAGAAACGAGAAGATGGCCTATGACCTAGATGATAGGCACCTTTAAACTACAAGTGGGCCGATGACCTTCGATGTTAGGCCCCTTAAAACAACAAGCATCATCATCATCATAAACTACAAGCTACAAGCAAGAAAGGAGAAGAATGCAAATAAATGAGGGAGTACTGGGCGCGAATCGAAACCCAGAAGTAGCTGAAATCGAATTGACATGGTCCAAAGACAGGCTAAATAAATAAATAAATAAATAAATAAATAAATAAATAAATAAATAAATAAATAAATAAATAAACGAGATAATTAACTTTCTATTTTAAGGTAGTAGTGAATTCTTATAGGGGTACGATACACGAATGACATTGTTATCGACCTCTCACCACGAGAGTCGCGGCTCGAAACGGTGCCAATGAAATTGTAATTTTTTATATGAAGAGTTACGCTCCTATTGTTTGTAATCCCCGTAAAACTGGGGGTTTCGTGATTACAATAATTATGATATCAACAGTCCCAAACGACGCACAAGCTCCCTTCGTGTTTGAAATTGGTATTCATTAAAAAATATATATATAATTCGCTTTATGTCGCACGGACGCAGATAGGTCTTATGGCGGCGATGGGATAAGAAAAGGCTAAGAGTGAGAAGGAAGCGGCTGTGGCCTTAATTAAGGTACATCCGCAGCATTTGCCTGGTGTGAAAGTAGGAAACCACGGAAAACCATCTTCAGGGCTGCCGACAGTGGGGTTCGCACCCACTATCTCCCGGATGCAAGCCCAAAGCTGCGCGTCTCTAACCGCATGGCCAATTCTCCCGGTAAGAGGTTATTTAAGGATTGACTCCTCCCCCGCATTTTCAAATTTTACCGTCTAATTATTCATCCCATGAAGTTATTCAAGTGCCTTCATTCTTAGTTTTATGAATTAGTGTAAAATTTGGACTAATTGCTCGAAGTTTAGCCGTTTTGACAGAGGTAGAAAGAGAAATAACACACATGTAAAAAGTATTCACTCCGAAGTGAATGTAATACCCTTGGTTTTTCATACAGAACACTAGGCCTGTCAAGACTCCGGTAGCAGTGCAAATGGATTGAAGATGTGAAAGTGTCACATGGTCAGTGCGACAAGTACCTCAGTCTTATTATTTTTGTTTCTCACGATCCGATTCGCTGTCACTCATATCAAATAGCTGCCCATTTGATACATTATGGATCAGTGGATTAGTTTTGGTGTGTCGGTCTCCGCATTTTATAATTGTGGGATCAAACCTGACAGAGGTAGTTAGATTTGTGAAGCGTGAATAAAAATGCAATCGGCACTTGATGTCATGCGCTGTTACTGCATGTAAAATATTTCTGGTGACACATTTGGTATTGAACCGATAAATATGTCATGTCATGTCATGCGATGTTACTGCATGAAAAATATTTCTGGTGACACATTTGGTATTGAACCGATAAATATGTCATGTCATGCGATGTTACTGCATGAAAAATATTTCTAGTGGCACATTTCGTACTGAACCGATAAGAAGTCATGTCATGTGATGTTATTGCATGCAACATATTTCTAGTGACACATTTGGTATTGGACCGATAAAGATGTCATGCTATGCGACGTTACTGCATGTTAAATATTTCTGGTCACACATTTGGTACTGAACCGATAAAGATAATAGAAACTGAGGCATAAAGTCACCCAACAGAGATCTGATTTCCCAGTCATCTGGTAGGGCAGTACGGAACGTCGAAACTGACACGCTGGCATCATACATCACTTCAAATCAAAATGCCTGCACCGGTAGCTGAGTGATTCTTCTTCTTCTCCTTCTTCTTATTATTATTAGACCCCTTGGGATTGAGTATACACCGTTCCAAACACCAGATCGTGATTAAGATTCAAGGTCACTGGCTTCTCACTAAGACGACGGTCGTTCGAATCACAGTCAATACTTGTAGGATTAAAAAGATGTCACGTTCTCCGTAGTTCGGATTCTATTGGCTATGATCACCATGCAAGGTACTTCGTTCTTAGGACTGCGATTATCGGATGAACCAGGGATCTAGGAAAGGAAACGGGACTTTTGGGTACGGGAAGAGAAAAAATACAGCCGCGAGACCAAATATTTTGTCACAACTAAATTCTAAAATTCCCTGAAAGGTAAAACATTCGTACATTGTCTTATAATTTCTTTGAATAAAGAAAGCTTCCCTGAAACCAGAAATATTTAATATGAGTACAGTATGAACCTGCAAGACAGGTGTATCACGAAAGTTGTTAGTAGTGATTATTGTTCTAAGAGGAAGTGCATCTGGCCAACCATTCTCCATTAACACTAATCAGAGCAGAGAAATGTAAGGGGTCCGATACTTCGAAAAATGAAGGTATCGGCCGAATAAAGACAAGGATCACGACGGTCATGAAAATGAAGACTGCTTAGGCCTCGCAAACCTTATACCGTCGGGGTCGGAAGAGAACAAGAGTCGACCAAGCGAGGTCAAAAAGGTACATGAAATTGAGGAGGCTGGTACAAGTAAGTGGGAACAATGCCAGGATTTAGCTAAGGGCCCAGTAGACGCCAATCCATGCTCCCAAGTTTGGAGCCTCTCTTAGTGACCTCCCCTACCGGCCCAATACACAGAGGGATATCTGACAAGGCTGTTTAAATATGGCGACACCACTGCCACTCCCCTTCAGCTGTCAGCAAACGCACACTTCCAATGGCACTGTTTTAATTTCTAGGTACACTCGCCTCAGGAACCATAAGAGCTGGACGTATCAAACTCTGTACACTCATTCTATTGATAAAAGCTACAAATGCGACTTGCGAAAAGTAGATGTTCTCCCAAAATGTATTAATAAAGTGGCACAGACCATCTCCAAATTTTGGAGGGAAAGATATTTCCTCTTTAAGAGTTCATTTTAATAGGATAACATCATTTTGGGATACACTTGTCTGTCTTTACTGTAGGTTCTAGTGTTATTAACTTGCACGCAAAAAAGAGTAAAACTCATGAAGTAATATTTTGTACCTCAAGTTGAGGTAAATATTTGAATTTTTATATGTGGTTTGTTACTATCAACAGGGATGAACTAAGGAAGATAGTTCAATCACTACTGATCTGCATTTAGGGCAGTCGCCCAGGTGGCAGATTCCCTATCTGTTGTTCTCCTAATCTTTTCTTAAATGATTTCAAAGAAATTGGAAATTTATTGAACATCTCCCTTGGTAAGTTATTCCAATCCCTAAATCCCCTTCCTATAAACGAATATTTGCCCCAGTTTGTCCTCTTGAATTCCAACTTTATCATATTGTGATCTTTCCTACTTTTAAAGACAACACTCAAACTTATTCGTCTACTGATGCCATTCAACGCCATCTCTCCACTGACAGCTCGGAATATAACACTTAGTCGAGCAGCTCGTCTCCTTTCTCCCAAGTCTTTCCAGTCCAAACGTTGCAACATTTTTGTAACGCTAGTCTTTTGTCGGAAATCGCCCAGAACAAATCAAGCTGCTTTTCTTTGGATTTTTCCAGTTCTTCAATCAAGTAATCCTGGTGAGGGTCCCATACACTGGAACCATACTCCAGTTGGGGTCTTACCAGAGACTTATATGTCCTCTCCTTTACATCCTTACTACAACCCCTAAATACCCTCATAACCATGTGCCGAGATCTGTACCCTTTATTTACAATCATATTTATGATCGTTGGTATCATGTGCATATTTTTCACTTGTTAACCTTAAAAGTTTAGCATTGCTAGTCTTGAAACATATGGTTTCCTAGATATGGAGCTACAAAACGGACTTTAAAATATGCAAGTTCCACCTTCAGGTGCATTTAAAAGCCTTGGTTGTTTGGTACTATGATTGTGTGCGCACGACGAACATATCATGTGATACAAATAACAAGAAAGCCTATGAGAGTAAAACCTGTGAATTCAATGAACACAGCCATTTCATGACCAATCATTTTTAACAACATCTGTAATGTATCCTATTCTGACAAAAGGTTTTGTCTTGGAGCTTTACTGTAACGTCAAGTCATATACAACCAACACTGAGATTCATGGTGATAATTACCTAGTTTCCAGAAGCTGTCTGCTCATTAGGCAGATCGTGTTGTTCACAAAGCGAGCGTGCGATCTATTGGCGCAGTGCGCTCATAAAGCTCACAACACGATTACTGTGTTCACGATACTGAGCGGCGAGACCTCTTCAGACAGTGATCCATCTACCTGGGCTACAACCGTCTTGCACTTGAGTAATGTTTCCCGCTCGGTCCATCCTCGACGAAAAAATAAAAATAAATAACGACCTAGTACTCAATGCCTTTATGTTGGGCCAGAAGTATAAATTACATTGGGACCGACAGAGTTGCCAGATTTTAGTAATTCCAAAGATATATACCGTATTTTATTTTATCATTTTTGACTAATTAAATGTTTCCTTCTTAACTTGTGAATAATATCCTCATATTTGTATTCTTTAAGTGCAATTATTTATAACTTGATTCAGTAAATATGATCGTTAAAGCGTTAAGTCTTTAATGGTCTGAAACTGTGTTTAGCTGGTTCGAATCCCACTGGTGAAAGAAAATCACCATTAGAATGTTGGCCTGCAGTGTAGAAGAGGTGGTGGTATTCATTATCTAATCACTAGATTGCGTGCCAAGAGCCTTAATTTAACTCCAAATCTCTCTGCAGTGTCCATATTGAGTGAGGGCATGCGACGCTGTTGATGATGATTCGTCCGTCGGATGGAGACGTTAAGCCTTGAACAGACTCCTTGGTTGTTTGACAGGAGTAAGTTATGTGCCAACACCGGATTTCTCCCTCTCCCTCACTCTTTCTCATCAGCATTATCATCATCATCATCATCATCAATTCACACCCAGACGCGCAGATCGTCCATGGGCATCACACATAAAGAACTGCTCTAGACGAGCCGAACATGTCCTCGGACACTCCTGGCACTAAAATAAATAAATAAAAATTAATTAAATAAATAACCCTGTAATAACACGAGATTAATCTCGACGATGAATGTTGTAACACTCAAATTTACACTGTTTAATGAGAGTACCAAGAGGCTGCCTGGCCGAGGCGGTAAAGGCGTGCTCGGTTCGCGCGGAAGGACGTGAGTTCGAATCCCCGTCAGGAAGTCGTAACATTTAAGAAACGAGATTTCTACTTCCGGAGGTTCACATGGCCCTGCGGTTCACTCAGCCTACACCAAAAATGGGTACCTGGGTAATTCCTGGGGGTAAAGGCGGCCGGGCGTAGAGCTAACCATTCTACCCCATCAAGTGCCGAGGTTACGGATAGTGGAAGCCTTTATCTTCCACCCCTCCAAGGGCCTTCATGGCCTGTACGGAGATGACTTTGCTTTGCTTTTTTAATAAGAGTGTCAGCTTTTGGGTTTGCAGATTAAAATGCAAAATACAAAACGTGACGGTAGTTGGTAGGGTCGGAAAAGTGAACATTTGCAGTGCCCTTAGACAAATGGGTACAGGTCCTGATACCTTGTATCTTAGTGCTGATGTAAAAAGCGACAACAGCTATGAAGTACAAATCAGGAGAGTGATCTTAATGGTTGAGAACAACATGACTCAAATATGTTTTTGCTATATGCTTTACGTCGCACCGACACAGATATGTCTTATGGCGACGAAGGGATAGGAAAGTCCTAGGAATGGGAACGAAGCGGCCTTGGCCTTATTTAAGGTAGAGCCCCAGCATTTGTCTGGTGTAAAAATGGTAAACCACGGAAAACCATTTACAGAACTGCCGACAGTGGGGTTCGAACCCACTATCTCCCGGATGCAAGCTCACAGCTGCGCGCTCCTAAATGCACGGTCAACTCGCCCGGTCAAGGACCACTTCCTTCCTTCCTTCCTTCCTTCCTTCCTTCCTTCCTTCCTTCCCAGACTAGTATTTTATGTCTTCCTTTTCGATGTTCAGACGTGGACTTCATAAACTGCATTTTAGAACAATCAACTCATTTGGGATACGGTGCTCCAGAAAAATGCTTTGCATCCTTTGGACAACATCACGTACCAAGAAGTCCATCCTCAATGAGCTGATCATGAGTACCACTAGAGAATTCTCCAATTCCTTAGTCACATTATACGACGTGAAGTAGCGCATTCCAAAAGCCGATCATTCTAGGAAATGTTCGTGGAAAGTGGGAGTGCAGGCGAGCTCGTACACTTAGGACTGACTGCATAACATCCTGTAGGACATCCCTCACACAAGCAACCCATTTGACAGAAGGTGGTGGTGGTGGTGATGATTGTCGTTTAAGAGGAAGTACAACTGGGCAACCATCCTCCATTAACATTAATCAGAGGGCCGGGGGGAGGGGAAGATCGAGCGAGTTGGTCGTGCGTTTAGAGGCCCGCAGCTGTGAGCTTGCATTCGGGAAATAGTGGACTCGAACCCCCTAAAGTTGGTTTTCCGTTGTTTCCCATTTTCACACCAGGCAAATGCTGGGGGATGCACCTTAATTAAGGCCACGACCTCTTCTTTTACGCTCCCAGCCCATTCATGTACCATCGCCATAAGACCTATCTGTGTTGGTGTGACGTAAAGGAAATTCAAAGAAAAAAAAAAGGAAGGGGTCTGACACTTCGACAAATGAAGGGATCGGCCAAAGAAAGATAAGTGCCTCAAAGGGCTTGGAAATGAAAGACTCCCCAGGCCTCGATACCTACATAATACCGTCGGTATCAACCCTTGTTCTTGACCAAGGGAGGTCGGATAGGATAGATGGAAGTGAGAAGCCCGACTCAAATAATTGGAAGCAATGCTACGACGACTCAGCTAAGGGCCCCGTGGCATTTGACATAAGATGGGAACTTTTACAGTGACATGTCTTCAAAGATCACGATCCTCAGGGTCGACAGAATGATAAGAAGACAGTGCTAAAAACATAATCCAAGTTTAAAACATACTATCAACGGACTGTAGTCCGGCTTTCTGGCTGAATAGTCAGTTTTGTCACTTATGATTCTGAGGGTCCCGCGTTCGATTCCCGATCGGGTCAGAGATGTAAACGTTAAATGGTCAATTCCTCTGCGTCCGGTTCCATAGCTAAATTATTAGCGTGCTAGCGTTTAGTCACAGAGGTCCCGGGTTGGTTCCAGGCAGGGTCGGGAATTTTAACCATAATTGGTTAATTCCGCTGGCACGGGGTGCTGGGTGTATTTGTCGTACCCATCATCATTTAATCCTCGTCACAACGCGCAGGTCGCCTAGGGGAGTCAGATCAAAAGACCTACATCTGGTGAGCCGAACTTGTCCTCGGACACTCCCGGCACTGAAAGTCATACGCCATTTCATTTTTCCTGTCTGCCATACAAGGGCTGTACCATGCTAGAGATAGCCACACGGAATTATTATTAATGAACTGTACATGAGGATTATACACGGTTGTAAATGGAAAAAGGAAGAGAGAAAGTAGGAAGAAAGGATTGGATATTTTGTGACCATTGTAACTGATTATTATTATTATTATTATTATTATTATTATTATTATTATTATTATTATTATTATTGATACTACAATTTGTTTTACTTCTCACCGACACAGATCAGGCTTATGGCGACGATGGGATAGGAAAGGGCTACGAGGGCTAAGGAAGCAATTGTGGCCTTAATTAAGGTACAGCCTGATGTGAAAATAGGAAACGACGGGAAACCATCTTCAAATTTGCCGACAGTGGGGTTCGAACTCATAATATCCCACATGCAAGTTGATAGCTAAGTGACCCAAACCGCGCAGCTACTTATTCGTTCTTCTTCTTCTTCTTCTTCTTATTAACATTACATTTGGGCGATTCGCCGGTGGTAATGCTTACGTAGTAGTATAACAGAAGTAAAATGAAAACATAAAATTTGTAACAACAACAAATATATATCAAACAATTGCACGAAAACCAACTAGTACAAGAAATTATGTAAAACGGGAAATTTTGTGACAGAATATGCACGATAACAGAGGAATAAAAAGGAACTGGGTACAATGAAACAAGAATCAAAATCACAATTAAAGTTGATATACGGGCAGTGTATCAGAATGATTAAAATCAATAGCATAGAAATTAAAATGAAATTTGAGGAAAATAAAATGTTCCATTACATATAGCGTACAGTAACATAATTACAACGAAGTCACTCAAATTCCCCCAACATTTATAAAATATTGCATTAAAAGTAGTGTTAAAACCCAATTGACAGAAATCAGGAAGTGTGGGATCTTTTACTGTAGTTGTTCACAGATAACTTCAATATTTCCAATACTTAACACTGCGACTTACAGTGGACTGAGCCGCACGACGGCTTACCTGTAGCTTAAAATTAATTGTAATACAACACCAACAAATACAAATGCTTTAACTCTACGGTGCAGAATAGAATGAGCTGTACAGTGGCTTACTATTAACTTAACATTGTAAATACAACATCATCACGTTTTGTGAATGACGTTGAATTTGGCATTCAATCATAATTAAAATCGGGATATGGGATTGTAAATGGCAATATCCCTCCAGATCGCGATGTTTTGAAACCCTGGAGCTATCTCAGTTACCGAGAAACAGTGGAAGTACAGGTACTTCTACAATCCATGGTGAGCTTCGGCCTCTTCATCGAGCTTCCGCCATCTTATTCGATTACATGTTTCTTCCCTTCACGCCTTCCAGCCATCTGGTTTTCGGTCGATCTCTTCCGCGTTCCAGGGTTCCAAATAGAATTCTCTTCGGTGCATCAGATTTCCCCATTCTCCAGATGTTCAGCCAACATCAACCTACCTGATTTGATAAATGTAGTGTATCAGAATAGAAGGAGTAAAATTCCGCATTATATCACACTCTAGGACAACTATCCTTTTAAGGGTCTTCCTTTCAAATGTATCCGGCATCTGCATGCCTATTTTTGTTAAAGATCATGTTTCTGAGTGGTTTGTGAGAAATGGTATCAGCTTACTACTAAATAAAAGGTCGTCCTTTGGGAATACCGTTTACTTTACCACGACAGCGTTATTTAGGGTGAATTCTCCCATCACATATGATGCGGATCTTTAGGAAGTCACATCAGTCCTGTAAGTATTGTTGAATACTGTTTATTTCAAAAAATAATTATTTTTCGACTGACCAACTATCCAAAGTCATTTTTCAGAAACAGCATGGCAATTAAATGCAACAATACCATTGACAAAAAGATCAGTATCAATCAGTTAAATTCATTTTTTATTTAATGATACTTATGGACAACAATTGAAAAGTCTCTTACCATTTACTTAAAAAAACGAATTAGAATGAACAACAGCTTCATTTTAACGATTTATTTCCAAGTTGTCTTTCAACCTAGAATGTATGTCTGCAAAACGTGCCGATCCACTTGGATTCGTCGGCGCTTTACGGTCAAACTATGCTATGGGTCAAATATTTTAGTATCCTAAATACAGTGCATATAATTCATTTGAAATTCTAGGCTGATCGTCAGAGTCACACCTTAATTCAGCGGATCCGAAATAAGAAATTTGAGTTATTCGAGCCGAGGACAAAATAATTTAAGACAGCCGTCCAGAGTAGGAAATGGAACCTAAAATAATAGTTTGTAGTTTTGAAACAATAATTAAAATGCTGAACATTGTTTTCGGAAGTTTTCTGGCTACATTACCATTAAATAGTAATGTTTATGTGATAGTTTAGAAAGGGGAAGTTATAGTAGTTCGGATTTATGTGAAACTGCAGGATGACTTCGCGTTTCACAAAGATCTCGGTCAACTTCCTCAAAAACTTGCAGTACGTGCTGTGTGCTTCAGTTTAACATGGTTTGGAATGATGTTATGTACACGACATCTCAAAGGAAACACATGGAAGACATAAAATGCAATTTTTTTCTCATTAACTTGCAGAGATTTGTAACTTTTCTAAAGCCACCACCTTTATACTTCTGATGTTTAAATTGATGCTTTTATTGGCTCGGCCGTGTATTAGTTTAGACTATTTACAATGTAGTATTTTTCGAAAATTGCAGTTTCGGTGTACTCTTCTTTTATTCCGAACTGTAGGAAAGAGTTTTATATTTAGAATGTAGGTACAGCGTAGCCTCAATTAACTGCCCCTGAAATAGGAGCGCAAAATCCGTCCATTGCTCTCTTGTTAAGTTCTTCTTCTGACTTCAGTTCGCGCTATTTTCCCATACATTTTAAGTGTATTCTGTAAGTATACCAAGCCTCGCATCCATAAGTAAGTGCTATTATATCATAGTAAAATATATGGAAAAATGTAGTGGACTACGACTGCCAGATAAACATCCAGATGTGTAGATTGCAGTTTTGCTACTTGAAAGATAAATATTTACTTGTCTACTACCAATGGATTTTAAATATATTGTTATACGGAAGTTGTAATGATTACATTGGCAAAAAGGTTACTGAAAAAGAAGTAAAATTTAGCTCGGTAGTATACCTGTTACTGGGTGTTTCGTTCGTTAGCCCTATTTCCTTGGAAGGTGTATTACAAGAGCCAAGAAAAAAGAACAAAACAAGGATTGAAATCTACATATATGAAGAAACTTTAAAATTTGGTAACGAAATGCAAAAATGTTGCAGAAAATAGAATGTCTGATGATGTTACGAGGAAGAAAAAAGGTAAGATTCAAGTTATGCTTCTTGTCAAATAATTCCTACCACACACTATAATTCTGTCTTTTCTCTAAGAAAAACTAAGAGAATACGCGTTCCTGCGAAAGTAAAGTTTTTTTTCTTTTTTTTTTTTTCAGTAGCGTGCGCCTGAAATACTCTTCTCTACCACCCGCCAAGTCCATCAGCTTCACTCAACTGCTCTAGCATGAACGTGCAATACGTGTGTTAATTCCGACTCCCTAGCAGTAACTGCTTGCTCAGCCCATGCCGGAAGGGACGTCACAGTTCTAATTCCCAACATTCCATTGGACATCCTATGAAGTACACCCTTGAGGCAGCGGTCGTTTAATAACAACACTGCCGTTTAATCAGAGTGTCCTGGAAGCATTTCCTTGGAATTTAGTACAGTCCTAAAAGGACACAGACGCTGCTTGTAGGCGTCTTCAATGTTTTCTGGACTCCTCACACTACAGTAATTCACCAATCCTTCATAGCAGCTCATGTACATGCATTTTTGAATATGATTATAATTTTGTCTGCAAACTTCAAATGTTTGTCTCATATTTCGTTTTTATCTCAGATTAGGGACCGTATACAGAAAACGAAAGGAGGTTCAGTAAATATTTTGTTTGTCTAGTTGTTTGATCATTTAGTACAATACGGAAAAACCAAGCTCGATAGCTGCAGTCGCTTAATTGCGGCCAGTATCCAGTATTCGGGAGATAGTGGGTTCGAACCGCACTGTCGGCAGCCCTGAAGATCGTTTTCCGTGGTCTCCTATTTTCACACCAGGCTGTACCTTAATTAAGGCCACGGCCACTTCCTTCCCACTCCTAGCCCCTTCCTGTCCCATCGTCGCCATAATGTACCGTACCCAGGGGTAAATACCCTCTAGGACGATGCCTCCATTCCTGTATGAACATCCGACTAACTCAGGGTTGGGCAGAGTGTGGGTTGGTTGTCGATTGGGTCAGGATAAAGTCGAAGTTCTACACTAAAATAGCAATCAATGACAGGAAATGGAGGTATAACACGAATGAGAAACAAACATAGGGGGTAAGATGGATTTATTAACAAATATCCCCGATCAAATCACACGAAAATAATTGAATAAAAAAATAATAACTTGTAAAAAATGAACTCAAAGTGTAAAATAAATCAAATCAGAAACGTTAATAGAGTAATATACACATCTGACATTAAAAAAAAAAAACAAGTTCACCAAAGGACATTTATATCAATCAAGACTGAGTATCTTCTCATAGTCCAATGTTTATGTTGTATGGCAACAAGTGTATGCAAACACTGCCATGTGGTGTTTCGGTATGGAGTTTCACACTATCGCATCCCAACGATACGGTTTCAAAATTAAGTTACTCCCGAGAGTCATCAATCTATTTCCGTAAAATCAAAATTACATAATAAGAAAAATTACGACGGAAAGAAAAATAATTAAGACGCACCGGACGCTATGTAAGGTATGCAAAATACTAGGGGCAAATCCTACACTATATTTACAATAAATCAAATAATCAAACTAAACATATATATACATCGGATATCGAGTAAAGTCTTAAATGCTACACTGCTTCTAATGTGAATCCCGGTTCACTACAAAAGATCTAGACAGAACTAGATGAACCAACAATACATCAGCACTCGGGCTGTTCCCTTTAAAAACAACGAGACAAGGTATACAATCACAAAATAATAAGGTAAAACCATCCTGTAAGAGAAAAACATATAAATAATCCTTGATGTCATGAAGAAAGCAATGGGCAACATTGCCTCCTTCTGCTGCGTTTGAGCGCTCAACAGCGCGGTCATCCGTCATGTACTTCCGGGTAGATTACGAGCTGTGAAGAAATATAGAACTCCACTACGCTAAAGATTGGATTTTGTCTCCCGTGGCCGCCGCAAGGAAATACTGTCTCTTTCACACATGCCGATAACACAGGCCAGGAATCAGTTTGCCATGAGATAACGCCCATCATCAACTACACGGAAACTCCCGTATATTAATTTCTTCTTAGCATGCTTGGGCCATTTAACAACATCAGACTCAATAGTCTGGAATTAACACTGTCCATTCTGATCACAATATACTCAGAAGACGCTAAGCAGACACACACATCTGCATAATTTCTCTCTATCTTGTCAGGCATACAATCGGCCTGCACCAATACATTATAATTAAGCATGCAATTATTATCTCATCATTCCTCATGAATCCTACTGGCCTTTCCACATAACGAGACGCTGTTCGAGTCCTTGGCAGACCATCAGGCAAAACAGAATCCAACTTAACTTCAAAGATCTTAATTTAACAACGACGTTCTGCAGCTCCTTCTGGCAGCTTCTGTAAAACCATGCATCATGCAAAATAGCTATACCTGTCTCTCTGAATAACCGAAATAAAATAAATTGATACGTGTTTGACGTAATATAGAAATGAACCTGTCGATCTAGCCCTTCTAGCATATATTTAAGGAAAACTCGGAATATCCTACTCTAAGTACTATATTTACAACAATAACTGATCCTATCAATCCCTCATTTTCCCAAACATCTAATCATAAAGCAAAATAAAAATAAAATAAACATGCATTAATCTCGTATCCGAATCTACCATAGTAACAAAATTAAACCAATACATGCCGTCAGGCTTACTTTAAATGAAAATAAAATTCTATCTACACTGCCCTAGTACCTTAACATAACTTACATATCATGCCATATATAATACGTGCATCTTACTTTAGATGACTCTCGGGGAACCAGGATAGCAGCTTACATCCCCACTAATTTTGGGATCTACACCATGTTAATCACAGCATTAACATGTGGGAATGCACTTCCTTCCTCTGCAGGTGTATCCATCATCTTGCTGAAAAACAAATCACTGGAACACAGAAGACTATAGTTGATAATCTCTTCGCTGCTTAATGCTGCGAGCCGCAATACCCTTTCTTTTACCAGATCAGCTAACACACTGATTCACATATATATAACACACTTCACTTAAAGGGTAAAATTACAGTTTTAAAAGCAGCCCACGGTTCGGTACGGAAGTTCCACGCGAATACGCGCCCGTCGCGAAATAGTGAAACACTAGCACGTTTCCACAACACTTGTTACTCAGCGGTCACTACACCGTCTTTATCGATTAAAAGTAAACTCTATCAAAGCACAGTAAATATTACGACTGCACAATTTGAAGCATCAATGAGAACCAGTTACTATTTCTGGAATAACGCCACGTTAATTACAACCACCAGTCACAGAGTTAGTACAACCGCACTGTTCAAACTTTTACTACAGAGTCACGAGTTAGTACATCCGTACTGCTCAAATTTCAACTACAGAGTGACGCTCTCCAGAGCTTGGGTTACTGAGGAGGCTTCGGTGACGCTAATATTGTTGGGGTTCCCGGGTATCTGAACCAACCACCAATCAGAGAATTCGTCATGTATGATGATACAATACTTATTGTGATGTATTTGTAAAACACAGCTCAAACACTAGCAAATCTCTTCCACCAATTTCTATAATACATTTCCAAATATATCTAACTTCAGAAACTGTGGAAAACCGATTGTCTACAGAAACTGACTTTATCCACAGAGCATGTTGGTCATCCTGGAATTAATATTTAGCGCGGTGTAGCCTCCAGGTTTGCCAAATCCTTAAGTTCCCATTGGCTGAAATATCTTGCTTGGTCAGCATGTAATACACGTGTCGATCCTTGCCAGCGCGTGGGTACGCTTGCTTTCTCACGGTCATACGGAAATATGAAGCAATATCCAGCGACTTACAGTCTTGCTCAACATCCGGTATTAACTATCTTGGGATACGATATTTTAACATATTGGACTGTAACTTTTTATGAATAAAATTCACATATTTGGTCAAATAATATTCCAATTATTTTTATGGGCCGGTAGGATACGGCTCATCCTTCTCTCACCCAGGGAAAAAAATGAATATGGAATTTTTTTTCTAAATGTATTATTTGACTATTTATAATCATCTGAATGTATACAATCTCTCTCCTTTAGTACTATTTGCCGTCTCGCAAATTTGTATTCTCTTCCCACAGTCTATCATTATCTTGGCGGATGTTGTAGTAGATGTCAAGTAACGCATGAAAACGTCTCTGCACACCACCACACTCTTCACAATCTTCTTCTTCTGAATAATTGTCTCTTTCCATCTGCGCGAAGTTGACATTCTCCGTGTCTTCTTCCGGGTCATCTGCATCCACCATCACAGGTTCATCATTTGGGTTTTCTTCTTCTCCATCATCTTCACTCTCATCTTCTGCCATCTCTCCTTCTTCTTCTTCTCCTTCTGGGATGTCGTCTATTCTAATTTGACCTCTGGGATAATAAAGCTTGAGGTTTGAGGCATTGAAAACCTTCTCCGTAGATCCGTCTAAGCTACAAACTTTGTAGGAATTATTTCCATATACCTGAGTTACTTTATATGGACCTATATACAATTCAGCAAACTTGTGACAGAAGCGCGCTGACACATCTGAGCTCTGAGGACGTTTTACCAGTACAAGCTCATCAACCCGCAGTTGTCTATGAAATCGTTTGTTCCTACTTCTGCGTAGCCTCTTGTCTGCCTGAGCCTTTAATTTTTCTGCAGTCTCTCGTATGCATAATTCTGCAGACGGCCTTGGGTCATTTGGACATTGAATTTTCTCGTACCATGGACGCTGTGGGTATTCGTTGAGATGAATAATACTGGGAATCTGTCCGGTACTTTCATGCTTGGTAGAATTAATGCTTTCCATGATAATTGGAACTACATCTGGCCATTTCTAGTGCTCTCTTGGTATGAAGATCCGACAGTACTTTGCTATCTCTCTCATAACACGTTCGCTCGGGTTAGATTCCGGATGTCTCACTGAACTCAACACATGTCTTATCTCCATCCTATCGAGCTCCCTCTTGAAAGCAGGCGAGGTGAACTGTGGACCGTGATCACTTAGTATGCTTTCTGGCTTACCCATTCTCGGAATGATCTTATTTTTTATCTGATGTAGTGCGGATTTCGTGTTGGCCTTTTGTACGGGACACAAAGTTACATACTTAGAAAATACATCCATGCATACTAGAATATATTTCACACCACGACGTCCTGCAGGTAACGCTCCAAAATAGCCAATTGCGAACAGTTTCCTGGGCATTGTAGGCAATACAGCTCTTGGTTGCTGTTTTAATAGGAAAGTGTTAGGTTTGATACGCTGACATGTGTCACAGGTTCGCAAGACTTGTTGAATCATGCGCCTCATTCTTGGCCAAATAAATGTTTCCTGTAACGTAGCTGTAACTTTCTCAATACCCGCGTGTCCAGTGGTATGATGTCCTAACCATATCAAGTCCATCTGGAACACTGGTGGAACAACAATACGAAATTTAGTGTGTTCTTCGTCAATAAATTTATGCAAAAGGTTATTGAAGTAGTGATATTGGGATGCCTTCTTTTGTGCCTCGATGAAACCTGGGGTGCCGGGTTTGAGTTCCTTATTAAAATAATCAATCAGTAATTTGGTTGGTCCGTAATTTTTCTGCTCTTGGCCTAAACTTGGTAATTTGTCTAAAATGTTTTGGTCCTCTTCGCCCAACATTGCCAAATTTACAGTAGCCTCAACTTCATCCGGGTTTCGACTGAGTGCGTCTGCCACGGTATTCAATTTGCCTGGGCAGTGCTCTAGTGTCAGATCGAACTGTTGTACAAATAACGACCATCTGTACACCCTGTCGCTACCTACATTGGATTTTAGGATGAAAGTTAATGCCTTATGGTCCGTTCTAATGATGATTGGAAATCCATAAATATACTTCTTCCACTGACCTAGGGCAACTACTATAGACAGCATTTCTAGTTCCGTAGTAGTCCACTTTAACTCATGGTTACGTAACTTCCTGCTCGTGAATGCCAAATAAGTGATCCTGGGTTCGTTCTCTGGATTTTCCTGATACAGAACCGCTCCTATGCCCACATTTGAAGCGTCTGTTTGAATTATGAAAGGACGGTCATATGCAGGATAGCCTAGCTTCACTGCCTTCGCCAGCATTTCTTTGGTCTTTCTAAAAGCCACATCTTGATCCTCTCCCCATTTCCATCTGTTGTTCATCTTCAAAAGCTCCTGTAATGGTGCTACAGTGTCTGTATATGATTTACAGTGGTCCGAAAAGAATTGACAAGGTCCTAAAAACTGTCTGATATGCTTAATTTTAGTAGGTTTCGGAAAATTTTGTATTGCTGATATCTTCGCCGGATTAGGCTTGATTCCTTTTCCATCGATGACATGGCCCAAAAATAAGGTACTCCTGCTACAAAAATGAGATTTCTCCAGATTTACCTTGAAATTGCAGCGATTAAGATCTGCCAAAAGTCGGTCAATTTTGTCCAAATGTTCCTCGATTGTTTTCGAACAGAAAATTATGTCATCGATGTAGATGATAGTAAATGATTTTATGTCTGGACTTAAATTGCCTTCCAATGCACGGATAAGAACGGAACTTGAGTTCTTTAACCCAAAGGGCAAACGTAAGAAGTGATAAGTCTGGTTGTTAAACATGAAACCAGTTAGCATACTAGATTCTGGATGTAATTCAATGTGATGAAATGATGAAGTTAAATCAACGGTGCCGAAGTACTCCATGCCTCCGAACCTCTTTAAAATGTCCTTAATTGCTGGTGCCTGCGTATACTCGGGGACTAGGCGCTTGTTAACCTCTCGTGCGTCCAAACATACCCTCACAGAACCATTTGCTTTTGGAACAGCCAAGATCGGACTCAAAAATGGTGTGGGCGATTTGGTAATGACTCCATTCTTCTCCATATCATCTACCAGTTCCTTCACCTGAGGGAATATCTTCTCGGGAACGGGATATGGTCTCTGTTTAAATGGCTCCCAATTGTTCACAATAATTTTGTACTTGTAGTTAGGTATTTTTCCTGGTTTTGATCCGAATACATTCTTATGTTGTTCTAAAATTTCTTTCATTTTCCCACGGGCTTCTTCGTTCACTGGTGCTTCCGCTAACTTCTCTGGTAACAATTTTGAAAATTTTTCATCCTCCTCGGCTTCTAAGTTTAACGTCATGGCCTCAAAATATTCTGCGAGCTCATTACAATTTTCTACAAAATTTACTGGAAACTCAAAAGATTCTTCTTTTCCCTCGGTTACATTTGCTGTCCAAATTCTTTCATCTCCAACATTCTCTTCAACCTGGTCTAATCTCAACTCTTCACTAGAATTTTGTGTTCGTAAAATAATGTTATTGTTTCCCATGTCTATCAAGGCATTGTATTCTCCAAGAAAATCTGCACCAAGAATTAAATTAAATTCCACCTTTGGTAAAATTACGCAGGGATGTGACATAGTTAAATTTCCAATTTGAATATCCAAAAGAGCCTGCTCCTTACACACAGCTGTCTTGTCCGGTACAATTCCCCTGACTTTCAATTTTGATATAGGAATAGTGAGTACCTTCATGCGTGATTTCAATTCGTTAATTAATGCCTGAGATACCACACTAATCGACGCTCCAGTGTCCACCAAAGTTTTTACTCGTAAATGACCAGCTCTAGTATATATTACGGGTAAGCGCTTTACAGAATTATAATTTTGTGATACTTCCTCTTCCAATAAATCCTCGGGTCTTACAATCCAACTGTCTACAGAGACTACGGTCCAACCATTATTGTTCCCATTGGTCAAATCCAGGCTATCTTCTTCATCATCTATTGTGCTTTTTTTTTGTTGTCCGTCCCTCGGCTCTCATAATTAGGAGCATTGGGATTCAACCTATTTTCCTGTTGCCTTACACGGTATTCCCTGTACGCAACACTTTCAGCTCCATGACATTCTTCGTTACCATTAGCTTGTATGGCTCCTCTCCACCGGTCTTCCTCCTGCCTTTTTCCTCTCAACTCTTCAACGTATTGTCTTGATTCTTCTCTTCTTTGGTCACGGTTCTCCTGGTAATTGCCTCTTCCTCCTCTGGGGTTTCGCTCCTTCTCGTCCCAACGATAATATGGTCTTCTGGGTCCACCATAGTTTCTATACTTGTATCTATAGTTCCTCCCATTATTTCCGTTTGGATAGCTATATCCTCGCTGATTTAGGCTGTTACCTTGATAATTATTTCTTCGAAACTGGTCTCTTCTATCTCTCCGCTGCCAGTCACCATCCTGATGTACAGCACTCCTGTTGGCTTGCTCATGTGTCGCCGTTTGAGTCCCTAAGCTTTGATAATCATTTCTCTTCCTTACTTTCGGTGGATTACTTCCTTCTTCCACCCCTACCGTATGGATAGCCTCAACATGGCTCAACCTAGGCTGGTTTTGACTAGATGTTAAGTCTAACTGTCTTAAAGTCAATTCCGCCTCTGCTGCAGTTTTAGCATTAGCTGCAATTAATGTTCTCTGCACTTCAAGAGGTAGTTGCCGAGAGATTGCCGCTATAATTTCGCTCTCGCTTGGGGGCATGTCTAAATCACGAAATTTTAGCATCTGAGAAATGAAAAAAGGAGAATACTTCGTTGGCGTAGTAGCCGGATATCTACGTGAATACAATTCCATCCTCAGTGATTGCTGCGTAGATACGTCCCAAAACTTTTTAAGAAATGCCTCCTTAAACTCCTCATATGTAGTAAATGTATAACGGAAAGCATTCGCCCATTCAGCCACGGTATCGCCTAGAAATCTTTCTACTGTCCTCAATTTACGCCCTGGTGGTACCTTGTAATCTGCCAAGAAGTCATCAATTTCCCGCAAGAAAGCTTTAGGTGTTCTCTCATCATTTCCTGTAAACTTCCGTGGTTTTTCTTCATTGCTCCTCATAATATTGTAAATAGGAACATTATGTGTTTCATTCGGAGTTGAACAGTGGACCTCCTGACGCGGTAACTGTAAAAGATCGCTCAGCGCAACGTTATCGCTAACTTGACTGGGTGCCTTTTCTATAATGGTTTGTTGCACTGTACATTTTAATTTACTGAGTTCTTTGTCCGTTCGTAAATCCAACAATTCTAATTTATCCTTCATGTAGGCGATTTCCTTCTCAACAACCTCTGTCTTCACTTGATTTTTCTGTGAAACCTCTGTCCACGTCTCCAGACTCGAACCAAGTACCTGTAGATCTTCCTTGTTCCTTTCCCGATCAGCCATTATCATGTCTTTGACTTCCTTGCCTGTCTCCGCGATGTCCTCCTTCATTTCCACTCGAATCTGAGTTTCTATTTCCTTCATTCTTTCCTCAGTCTCCTTTTGCTTCATCTTAAGTTTCAAATCAATTTTGTCTTCAGTATTCTGCTGAGCTTCAGTAATTTGTTTACTGATGTCCACGGTGAACTCTTCCAACCTCGTCTCCGTGTCAATCCGTAACTTATCAATCGCGCCTCGCTGGAGTGTAATCTCTGCTGTAGCTTCTTCTACTGTATGCGATAAGTCTCCCAGCCGCTTATCTGTGCTAGCCATGTGTTCTGTAACCCGATCGGCGATTTCCTCAACAGAATCTCTAATCTTTTCAATTTGCATCTGTGTTTTAAATTCTACTGTATCTAGCTGTTTCTCTAATTTTCCCATGCCTTCTAAACAGCATGTACGAACGAAGTCAATTTTCCCCTGTAACTCATTAGTCGCCACCTTAAGTTGCTCCTCAGTTTTCTCCGCCGCCTGTGTTAATAACTGTCTAGTCTCTCTGGACTGTTCTTCGCTTTTTTCCGCAGCCTGTTTTAACTGTTCGTCAGTCCTATCTGCAGCTTGTTTAAATTGTTCCTCCAACTTACTCGAAAGTTCATTCATACGCTCCTGCTCCCTTCTGTCCATCTCCGCCATACGCTCCTGCTCCCTTATGTCCATCTCCACCATACGCTCCTGTTCCCTTCTCTCGGCCTGCTCTGCCCTCTTGTCCATCTCCTCTAACAACTCCTTCATCGTCAACGCCATACCAAATACGTATTCGAGAAAACTCAGGGATGCTCGCCACTACCTAGTATCCTATACCGTATCTTGTGTACTCCATACGAAAACCATTTATTTTACTGAAAAGCTTCTATGATTTACGTTAATCATATAACAAGAAAACATGGCCTCAAAATTCGCCATATAGAAGCTTCCTATGATTTGGGATATTTATTTTCTGCCGCGCACAACAAACAAACGCGTTATCATAACTTTAAAAATAAATTACTAATATCGTAGCCCCAAATTCTTTTAATCCAAACATTAGTAATTTTCCTGTCTTTTGGGCTCTAATCTAAGTACTAGACAACAGTACTGAACCATATTTACGATAAATACCTCCGACTCCAGACTAATATTCCAGCATAGGTTTACCAGTCTTGAATCATCAGCATTCATTGCAAATATCACCACCATTTTCTTAAGACTGAGGCGATCTTAAGTTCCTAGCCTTACTCTAAATCAAATAAAATTATCATTACTGACAATTGAAATTTGATCTGCACACAAATTCCAGGCTATGTCAAGATCAACACATGTCTGAAGGACACGTCATCGACCACTTTACCTCATTAGAGAAATCTTTTTATAGTTCTCTGACTCAAATAGAGTTCCTTTACTACTACGACGTGCCTTATTTATCGGCTATGTTCCTCATTCTTCCTAACATAATTTAAATCAAACTTTTTGCCGATGTCCCTAACGTAATGCATTTAGATTTTACTCTGTTTTCTAAACACACGATTTCCTATGAAATCTTGCCCTTTCATGTCCGCCTACTATCATTCGTAGTACTGAACATGGGACTCTAGACTCAAGTTGTCTGAACGTTAAGTTGCCAGATTCCTAAGTTGCGCCTATGGTTCGAAATTACCTATCTACCTCTCTTAAATTTAATCATTATCTGGATACCAATTATTGGTCTCTTCCAGCTTTCGAACCATGATCCTAATCCTATCTAGCCTTCGGAATAGCTTGTCAAATCACATTCACTCTCGCAAATCTTAATTTGACCTGCCCAAGTTTGTAAGAACAACCTAGACATCTTTGGGTAACACAAAAATACTCCCAGTGGGATACGAACATACGCCAAAGTGTCTATTTGCCCTTAGTTGCGGCGCCAAATATATATGTACCGTACCCAGGGGTAAATACCCTCTAGGACGATGCCTCCATTCCTGTATGAACATCCGACTAACTCAGGGTTGGGCAGAGTGTGGGTTGGTTGTCGATTGGGTCAGGATAAAGTCGAAGTTCTACACTAAAATAGCAATCAATGACAGGAAATGGAGGTATAACACGAATGAGAAACAAACATAGGGGGTAAGATGGATTTATTAACAAATATCCCCGATCAAATCACACGAAAATAATTGAATAAAAAAATAATAACTTGTAAAAAATGAACTCAAAGTGTAAAATAAATCGAAATCAGAAACGTTAATAGAGTAATATACACATCTGACATTAAAAAAAAAACAAGTTCACCAAAGAACATTTATATCAATCAAGACTGAGTATCTTCTCATAGTCCAATGTTTATGTTGTATGGCAACAAGTGTATGCAAACACTGCCATGTGGTGTTTCGGTATGGAGTTTCACACTATCGCATCCCAACGATACGGTTTCAAAATTAAGTTACTCCCGAGAGTCATCAAACTATTTCCGTAAAATCAAAATTACATAATAAGAAAAATTACGACGGAAAGAAAAATAATTAAGACGCACCGGACGCTATGTAAGGTATGCAAAATACTAGGGGCAAATCCTACACTATATTTACAATAAATCAAATAATCAAACTAAACATATATATACATCGGATATCGAGTAAAGTCTTAAATGCTACACTGCTTCTAATGTGAATCCCGGTTCACTACAAAAGATCTAGACAGAACTAGATGAACCAACAATACATCAGCACTCGGGCTGTTCCCTTTAAAAACAACGAGACAAGGTATACAATCACAAAATAATAAGGTAAAACCATCCTGTAAGAGAAAAACATATAAATAATCCTTGATGTCATGAAGAAAGCAATGGGCAACATTGCCTCCTTCTGCTGCGTTTGAGCGCTCAACAGCGCGGTCATCCGTCATGTACTTCCGGGTAGATTACGAGCTGTGAAGAAATATAGAACTCCACTACGCTAAAGATTGGATTTTGTCTCCCGTGGCCGCCGCAAGGAAATACTGTCTCTTTCACACATGCCGATAACACAGGCCAGGAATCAGTTTGCCATGAGATAACGCCCATCATCAACTACACGGAAACTCCCGTATATTAATTTCTTCTTAGCATGCTTGGGCCATTTAACAACATCAGACTCAATAGTCTGGAATTAACACTGTCCATTCTGATCACAATATACTCAGAAGACGCTAAGCAGACACACACATCTGCATAATTTCTCTCTATCTTGTCAGGCATACAATCGGCCTGCACCAATACATTATAATTGAGCATGCAATTATTATCTCATCATTCCTCATGAATCCTACTGGCCTTTCCACATAACGAGACGCTGTTCGAGTCCTTGGCAGACCATCAGGCAAAACAGAATCCAACTTAACTTCAAAGATCTTAATTTAACAACGACGTTCTGCAGCTCCTTCTGGCAGCTTCTGTAAAACCATGCATCATGCAAAATAGCTATACCTGTCTCTCTGAATAACCGAAATAAAATAAATTGATACGTGTTTGACGTAATATAGAAATGAACCTGTCGATCTAGCCCTTCTAGCATATATTTAAGGAAAACTCGGAATATCCTACTCTAAGTACTATATTTACAACAATAACTGATCCTATCAATCCCTCATTTTCCCAAACATCTAATCATAAAGCAAAATAAAAATAAAATAAACATGCATTAATCTCGTATCCGAATCTACCATAGTAACAAAATTAAACCAATACATGCCGTCAGGCTTACTTTAAATGAAAATAAAATTCTATCTACACTGCCCTAGTACCTTAACATAACTTACATATCATGCCATATATAATACGTGCATCTTACTTTAGATGACTCTCGGGGAACCAGGATAGCAGCTTACATCCCCACTAATTTTGGGATCTACACCATGTTAATCACAGCATTAACATGTGGGAATGCACTTCCTTCCTCTGCAGGTGTATCCATCATCTTGCTGAAAAACAAATCACTGGAACACAGAAGACTATAGTTGATAATCTCTTCGCTGCTTAATGCTGCGAGCCGCAATACCCTTTCTTTTACCAGATCAGCTAACACACTGATTCACATATATATAACACACTTCACTTAAAGGGTAAAATTACAGTTTTAAAAGCAGCCCACGGTTCGGTACGGAAGTTCCACGCGAATACGCGCCCGTCGCGAAATAGTGAAACACTAGCACGTTTCCACAACACTTGTTACTCAGCGGTCACTACACCGTCTTTATCGATTAAAAGTAAACTCTATCAAAGCACAGTAAATATTACGACTGCACAATTTGAAGCATCAATGAGAACCAGTTACTATTTCTGGAATAACGCCACGTTAATTACAACCACCAGTCACAGAGTTAGTACAACCGCACTGTTCAAACTTTTACTACAGAGTCACGAGTTAGTACATCCGTACTGCTCAAATTTCAACTACAGAGTGACGCTCTCCAGAGCTTGGGTTACTGAGGAGGCTTCGGTGACGCTAATATTGTTGGGGTTCCCGGGTATCTGAACCAACCACCAATCAGAGAATTCGTCATGTATGATGATACAATACTTATTGTGATGTATTTGTAAAACACAGCTCAAACACTAGCAAATCTCTTCCACCAATTTCTATAATACATTTCCAAATATATCTAACTTCAGAAACTGTGGAAAACCGATTGTCTACAGAAACTGACTTTATCCACAGAGCATGTTGGTCATCCTGGAATTAATATTTAGCGCGGTGTAGCCTCCAGGTTTGCCAAATCCTTAAGTTCCCATTGGCTGAAATATCTTGCTTGGTCAGCATGTAATACACGTGTCGATCCTTGCCAGCGCGTGGGTACGCTTACTTTCTCACGGTCATACGGAAATATGAAGCAATATCCAGCGACTTACAGTCTTGCTCAACATCCGGTATTAACTATCTTGGGATACGATATTTTAACATATTGGACTGTAACTTTTTATGAATAAAATTCACATATTTGGTCAAATAATATTCCAATTATTATTATGGGCCGGTAGGATACGGCTCAATAAGACCTACCTGTGTCAGTGCGAAGTAAACCAAATTGTAAAAAAAGAAAAAAAAACGGAAAAGTGGCTAAACAGAATTTCTCGAAACTCGGTATTTAATTTCACGATGAAATGGCGTATGGCATTTAGTGCCGGGAGTGTCCGAGGACAAATTCGGCTCGCCAGATGCAGGTCTTTCGATTTGACTCCGTAGGCGACCTGCGTGTCGTGACGAGGACGAAATGATGATGAAGACGACATATACACCCAGTCCCCTTGCCAGCGAAATTAACCAATTATGGTTAAAATTCCCGACCCTGCCAGGAATCGAACCCGGGACTCCTGTGACCAAAGGCCAGTACGCTAACCATTTAGCCAGGGAGCCGGACCAAGTTTACGATAGTTGATGGTTTAGATATCTAAATTAAGTGCACTCTATGGTTTAAAATACTATGTGAAAAGGACAAAATTCATGGTTATTAGTAAACAGCAAAAAATTCAGGAAAATTGTTTTCATTGGTACAGAAATTAAGAGGTTCTTCTTCTTATACCGCTCTTCCTAAACCTGTGGGGTCACGGGTGTGTACTACGTCGCACATGGGATTTAGCCCTGTTTTACGACCGGATGCCCTTCCTGACGCGACCCTGTAATCAATACTACGCATTTCTGTGGTGGTTGGTAGTGTGCTGTATTGCCTGGATATGAAGAGAAGAGTGTTGAGAAGTATTAATTAGACGGCCAAGAAAGAAGAAGAAGATTAAATTTGGCGACCCCTCCTGAAATCGAGACCGGGAGCCTCTGAACCGAAGGCCTCAACGCTGACCATTCAGCCAGGAAGTGGAACGCAGGAATTGAGAAAGTGAAGGAGTTTAAAAACCTATGTTAATTCAAATTGAGATCAATAAAGCAAAAATCAAATGCCGAATAGGCACGAAATGCCTCTGTCAGGTTTAGTTCTATTCTGAAAAGTCACCATTCTTCACAGTCTTGCTATGCGGTGTAGAAACATGGACATGGACTCCAACTTAAACAATTTTGAGATGTGCAGACGACAAACTCATATTAAAAAAGAAAATCCTGGACAGACCACCTAACAAATCGTGATGTGTTACCGAGACGTAGGAAGGATGCAAAAATTATTTAAACTGTTAAGAAGAGAAAATTTGAATATCTAGGATGGGATTCCTTCAGTTAATATGAAAAATGTAAAGTAGCTGTAGGGTGGTAGAGGAGGAACAGTGCACGGAAGATTGGCTATTCTTTTATAGGTGTGCAGATTTGTGTGTGGTTTTGCGTCCTCATCTTGAGGGAAGATGTTGTTGACCATTTTTAGGAAACGAATACACAGAACAAATCTATTCAGTTCTTTCAGATTCTCGATGTAAATTTCTGAAGTTATTGTGTGACACGCAGGCAATATGTCAATCAGAATCCTTCAGAATCGCAGATGACTTGCCGACTGAAGGTCCTGACTTGAAGTTTTTCTTCCGTGGAGAATTCGTGTAACGCCACTCCATGAACTGTCGCTTGGTCTCAAGCTCATAATGAATCCATGTTTCATCTCCTGTGATTATTTCGGATAAGTAATCGTCATCAGTCTCAGTCTCGTGATGTCTAAGCAACTCTGCACAAATGCTCCCCCTTTGTTCCTTATTGTCGTCAGTTAGGCATCTAGGGAGTCACTTGGAACAGACTTTTGATAGCCTAAGATGTGGATAAATATGTTGGCACTACCCAGATAGATGGTAAGTTCAGTAGCCACTTCTTTTGTTGTTATTCGCCTATCATCCGGAATAAGCCCGTCTGTACGTTGAACAGTCGCCGGTAACATAGCTGCATGCCGCCACCGTCGTGAACGTTGAAGAACTAGCAGTCTCGCTTCGCCGCGTTGTGTTGCTGAAGCTATACTTACTCAACGACTGACTGTACTCCTATCCACTGCCTGACTTCCATAGATATTTTAAGGGCATGTCAATGTTTGCAACGACACCCTACAACACAATAAATAAATAAATAAATAAATAATTAAATAAGTAAATAAATAAATCTATACTAATATTATAAAGAGGAAAAATTTGTTTGTAACTAATAGACTCAAAAACTACTGAACCGATTTTAAAAATTACTTCACCTATAGAAAGCTACATTACGAGTGAGTAACATGGGCTGTATTTTATTTTCAAAACAATTCGAGGTGGGGAGCACGGGGGAAGATATAAAAATAATAGGCTAATATAGGCAAAATATCGAATTTGTCGTATAAGGACGAGACAAAGCTCAATTTAATACTCTTGAAGCAAAGAACAAAACTTGGTAAGCCCTCCGGGCCCGAAAACCATGTTTTAAGGCCCTAAAACCAACCGTTACGGAGATATTGGCACCACACTACCCTCGCTCTAGGAATCGGATAAAGTAATGAACTGCCGTAACCATAGCAAAGTCAGCTTCAGGATTCTACAGTAGCGAAATTATCGGCAATATATCACAAAACCTAACATGTTACAGGCATGAAAACTGATATTTGGAATCCCCTTTAAAAATAAAAGTACACAAATATTCGTTTTAAGAAAATCCACTTAGGGTGTGTGTGAAAATAAGTGAGGAAGGAGATGAATTATTTATATGAGGATACATATATCTCAAGTTTCTGATAACCCGTACGAAGAACGGGTACTTCTGCTAGTAAATAAATAAAATTTAAAAAAATCACAGCTCTGTTTTATACTACTGTACTTCTACGCAGTAGCAAATTTACAACAAGACCATTCATTATGTTACAATGACAATGGCAACAATGAAACTTTTTTCTTTTTGACGGACCGAGCTCGATAGCTGCAGTCGCTTAAGTGCGGCCAGTATCCAGTATTCGGGAGATAGTAGGTTCGAACCCCACTGTCGGCAGCCCTGAAAATGGTTTTCCGTGGTTTCCCGTTTTCACACCAAGCAAATGCTGGTCTGTACCTTAATTAAGGCCACGGCCGCTTCCTTTCCACTCCTAGCCCTTCCCTGTCCCATCGTCGCCATAAGACCAAGCTGAGTCGGTGCGACGTAAAGCAACTAGCAAAAACTTTTTGACGTTACCATGGAAGGTGTGTAGATGATGTACTGTATATAACATTTAATCCTTCTCAAATATATCATTAAAAAAAAGAGATGTGCATTATTTATTGAACCCCCTTGGCATGGAAGTGCAACGTTCCCGTCTGTGAGCTCACTCATTTCTTCCCCCGTGATTAAACCAATCCCGATTTTTTACTAACACGACGATAACTCCTAATACATACTCGAAAATTACATGTTTTAAATGGTATTTTACTAAGATTATTGTGTTAAATAGATTAATTTAGACAAGGATTGCGTTAATAAAATACTGTGTCTTACCTAAAGGATGAAATTTTTACTGAAAACATGGGAACACTTATTGAAATTATAGGGAGGTACATTCTATCCCGGACATTGATATAGAGCTTTCTATGTCCAACAATTCTCCAACACACATTTGAGGCCTATCATTGATGGTTTAAGCAAAGTAAGCCTAGAGGGCGCTTGGATGTCAGTCTTTTCTTTTACTTCCTTCACTAAGAGCAACACTGGTACGTTCCCTCTTGTCTTAGATTAATGTTCAATATTCTTTCTTAAACTTTCTTCAACAAATGTTGTCTACAACACTGAAAACCACATCAAAACTGCCCGGTGGTTATCGAAATTACCGCACAAACATAAACAGACACTTAATCGGGAATTTCATTCGATAACGTTTCTCTTGTTCTTCTTTTCCTCTTCTTCTTCTCCTTCCTGCCTTTCTGGCCTTTTCCCCGAGATTTTAGGATATGCACTTGAGGTGGATTTGGTCAAGTTTTAAGGCCTAATGCCCTTTCTTACGCTAACCCTGTGTGGAGGGTTGTAGGCTATTCAGCATTGTTTCTGTGGTGGTTGTTTAGTGTGTTGTGTTGTGTTGTGTTGTGTTGTGTTGTGTTGTGTTGTGTTGTGTTGTGTTGTGTTGTGTTGTGTTGTGTTGTGTTGTGTTGTGTTGTGCGGAGATGAAGCGAAGTGTATTAAAACGAGTACAAATACTTAGTCCCCGACTATGGATAGTGTGCCTGCCTATTGCCCGGAGATATCAGGTTCGATTCACGGCCAGCTCAGGAATTTTTACCAGGATCTGAGGGCTGATTCGAGGTCCACTCAGCCTACGACATTACAATTGAGGAGCTATCTAACTGTTAAATAGTGGCCCCCGTCTAGAACGGGAAGAATAACGGCCAAGAGGATTCGTCGCGCTGACCATGAGCATCGGTCTCTTGGTAGGCCAAGGCCCATCACGGCTGTTGCGCCGGATTATTCCTTCCACCATCCTAACTATTCAAGGTTCTGTGCCTGACCCATTATTAGTTTCGAACTTTTTCAGTGATATCCTTTATGTCAGTAACCACCTCCAGTTATACCATATTTATGCCGAACATTTTCAGGTTTACAAACACTATGACCCATGTAACGTCTCGGAAACGATACTAAAACTCAATTCTGAACTCTCATTGCTTTGTAATTGGGCTATTCAAAATTGACTCACAATCAATCCTGAAAAGGTCAACAAATTCGCAACTTTTATTAGAAGTGGGAACCTACCTGACGTTGAGTTATATGACACCAAAATTGCACTGAGTGAAATAGTAAAATATCTTCGAGTTATGTCTTATTTTCGGTTGTTCGTCTCGGTTTAACCTGTTCGTCACTATCTTTTCTTCGGAAAAGACCTCTTCAAAGGCGTCTACCGATTTGATGTGTAGCACTTGAAGGTCTTTTTTTTTGTGTTTCTAAACGAAGGCATTGTTTTAGGTTTTAAATCAAATAAATGAAGATCTGTTTGGTAAACCTGTTTCTATCCATTCGTTTGAGGTAACCATAAAATCATGCTCGTCTCTTGCGGGACCTGTCTCTAATTTTCTCTATTTTGTTATAGACTTCCTTGTTTATTTATTTACTTATTGTGGATGCCATTCTTGTAGTTGGAACCCATGATTCCCCTTATTATTCTGCGCTCTTTTTTCTTCAGTTCTTCAAGGAGTCCTTTATTGGTATTATTAACAACGTCAAATTTATACTAGAGTTACCATTAAGTTATGTGTCAAATCATAAAATTATTTCCTAGTTACTTCAATTGTAATGGTTCAGTGTAAGAGAAGGCTTTAGAGCCTTAACTACGCCAAGCAAAACAAGGCAAATACAAACTACTGTGTATGTGTCATGGTGCTGATTTGTGATTCTAGGTTTCGTTTCTACTGTTAGTAAATCCATTCCCTAGCTTACATGTCATAGGGAAGTAAAACCAGGGCGGATGGAGATTTGAGGGGAAACTGAACATTCTGACGAGAAGTTCAGGATTTCGCAATGCGTAGTCACCTGTAGTTGAAATGGGGAAGTATTTGGGAAGTTAATTCGAAGAATTAACATCATCATAGCTTCCTAAATCTAGATCGTTACCTCAAGGTGCAGGACTAACCTGACTGGGGGTTATTATTTATGGTATCCGGACATTTCGTACCACGGACATTCCGTACCACTTGATTTTTGAAGACATATCGTACGACCTAGGTTGTTATCTGCCTGCGAACGGTTTTCCCGTAATTCCCAAATATTTACCTCAGGACAATCCGTACCACTTGATGTCAAATTGGTATTCCATTTCCACGCCAGCGGGCGTAATGAGTCTGACAGACACACTTTAGAAATCAGAAACAAAAATAATTTACATCATTTGCTGAAAAAAATTTCTATATTATTTGAATACTGCCATTTAAACTATACTTATCAGTTATCACTTATACTTACGTAAATATTAACATAAGAAAGTTAATTTTTTAAAGTATAAATCCTGAAACAAAACAATACAATAGAAATATACTTTGTGTTCGGGCGCATTGTGCCTGACGAGCACAAGGATGGATATTATTACTATTATTGTGAATTTTTATAAACTACTGCATTATTTCATTATCAAGTCAGTAAAATAAAATATTCTGATTAACTGGTCAATATGAGCTTGAAGGTCATGCGGAAACAAGAAACTACTGAAAGGTGGAAGAAGCCAGGCCCCTGCGAATGAATGAATGAATGAATGAATAACGAATACGAGATAAGAATTAACACGACGTGTGCCAATCAGATCAGTGGTCGCACCGTGCGGAGACTTCTACTCCAGTAGTGGACAATGGATATACAAATGAATACATTCTTTTCTTCTTACAATCTGTTTTACGTCGAACCGACACAAATAGGTCATATGGCTACGATGGGATAGGAGAGGCCTAGGAATGGGAAGGAAGCGGCCGTGGCCTTAATTAAGGTACAGCCTCAGCATTTGCCTCGTGTGAATATCTTCAGGGCTGCCGACAGTGGGGTTCGAACCCACTATCTCCTGGATGCAAGCTCACAGCTGCGCGCCCCTAAACGCACGGCCAACTCGCCCGGTAATGAATACATTTTTTACGCTATCGTTTTTACTTCGCAATACTGTACTTCCCATTCTTTCAAGCGGTACGGAATGTCCTCTCCTTAAATACTTTTAAGTCATCAGCTGACACTTCGCAGGTGATCAACCGGTCATGTGGTACGAAGGGAACAGGGAACTGGAAATCAAGTAGGGATGACATAAAATTGTTAGTGCTGAACTGTAGAAGTATTGTAAAGAAAGGAATAGAAGTAAGTAATTTAATAGATATATATTTACCAGATATTGTAATAGGAGTTGAATCATGGCTGAGAAATGATATAATGGATGCAGAAATTTTCTCACGGCACTGGAGTGTGTATCGTAGAGATAGGATAGGAAAGGTGGGAGGGGGAGTTTTCATTCTGGTGAAAGAAGAATATGTAAGCTACGAAAAAGTTAAAGATGAGACACATGAAATTCTAGGTGTAAGGCTCATTTCTAAAGATAATAGCCAACTTGATATATTTGGAGTGTACAGATCGGGAAAGGGTAGCACTGATGCGGATTCGGAATTATTTGATAGGATAGTCAGCTATGTGGGAAACGACATGGAAAGAAATGTGATTGTAGCGGGAGATCTGAATTTGCCAGATGTAAATTGGGAAGGAAATGCGAACGACAGGAAGCATGACCAACAAATGGCAAATAAGTTAATATGGGAAGGACAGCTGATTCAGAAAGTGATGGAACCAACCAGAGGGAAAAATATCCTGGATGTGGTGCTGATAAAACCAGATGAGCTCTATAGGGAAACTGAAGTAATAGATGGTATTAGTGATCATGAAGCTGTTTTAGTGGTAGTTAAAAATAAATACGATAGAAAGGAAGGTCTTAAAAGTAGGACTGTTAGGCAGTACCATATGGCTGATAAAGCAGGTATGAGGCAGTTTCTAAAAAGTAACTATGATCGGTGGAAAACGGTAAATAAAAATGTAAACAGACTCTGGGATGGGTTTAAAGAAATTGTTGAGGAATGCGAAAACAGGTTTGTACCTTTGAGGGTGGTAAGGAATGGTAAAGACCCATCTTATTATAATAGAGAAATAAAGAGACTAAGAAGGAGGTGCAGACTGGAAAGAAATAAAGTTAGAAATGGCTGTGGAAGTAAGGAGAAATTGAAGGAACTTAATAGAAAATTGAATCTAGCAAAGAAGGCAGCTAAGGATAACATGATGGCAAGCATAATTGGCAGTCATACAAATTTTAGTGAAAAATGGAAGGGTATGTTTAGGTATTTTAAGGCAGAAACAGGTTCCAAGAAGGACATTCCAGGAATAATTAATGAACAAGGGGAGTGTGTATGTGAGGATCTTCAAAAGGCAGAAGTATTCAGTCAGCAGTATGTAAAGATTGTTGGTTACAAGGATAATGTCGAGATAGAGGAAGAGACTAAGGCCAAAGAAGTAATAAAATTTACATATGATAACAATGACATTTACAATAAGATACAAAAGTTGAAAACTAGAAAAGCAGCTGGAATTGATCAGATTTCTGGGGATATACTAAAGACAATGGGTTGGAATGTAGTACCATATCTGAAGTACTTATTTGATTATTGTTTGGTCGAAGGAGCTATACCAGATGAATGGAGAGTTGCTATAGTAGCCCCTGTGTATAAAGGAAAGGGTGATAGACATAAAGCTGAAAATTACAGGCCAGTAAGTTTGACATGCATTGTATGTAAGCTTTGGGAAGGCATTCTTTCTGATTATATTAGACATGTTTGTGAAATTAATAACTGGTTCGATAGAAGGCAATTCGGTTTTAGGAAAGGTTATTCCACTGAAGCTCAACTTGTAGGATTCCAGCATGATATAGCAGAGGTAAGGCTTTTTGCGGATGATGTTATACTCTATAGAGTGATAAATAAGTTACAATATTGTGAGCAACTGCAACGTGACCTCGAAAATGTTGTGAGATGGACAGCAGGCAATGGTATGTTGATAAACGGGGCTAAAAGTCAGGTTGTGAGTTTCACAAATAGGAAAAGTCCTCTCAGTTTTAATTACTGCGTTGATGGGGTGAAAGTTCCATTTGGGGATCATTGTAAGTATCTAGGTGTTAATATAAGGAAAGATCTTCACTGGGGTAATCACATAAATGGGATTATAAATAAAGGGTACCGATCTCTACACATGGTTATGAGGGTGTTTAGGGGTTGTAGTAAGGATGTAAAGGAGAGTGCATATAAGTCTCTGATAAGACCCCAACTAGAGTATGGTTCCAGTGTATGGGACCCTCACCAGGATTACCTGATTCAAGAACTGGAAAAAATCCAAAGAAAAGCAGCTCGATTTGTTCTGGGTGATTTCCGACAAAAGAGTAGCGTTAAAAAAATGTTGCAATGTTTGGGTTGGGAGGAATTGAGAGAAAGAAGAAGAGCTGCTCGACTAAGTGGTATGTTCCGAGCTGTCAGCGGAGAGATGGCGTGGAATGACATTAGTAGACGAATAGGTTTGAATGGCGTTTATAAAAGTAGGAAAGATTACGATATGAAGATAAAGTTGGAATTCAAGAGGACAAACTGGGGCAAATATTCATTTATAGGAAGGGGAGTTAGGGATTGGAATAACTTACCAAGGGAGATGTTCAATAAATTTCCAATTTCTTTGAAATCATTTCGGAAAAGGCTAGGAAAGCAACAGATAGGGAATCTGCCACCTGGGCGATTGCCCTATATGCAGATCAGTATTGATTGATAAGATAACGTCCGGTGGTACGAAATGTCCTAGAACCATTATTTATCTGCGGCAGGTATTTCTCGGAAGTACCGGCAGTTACCTCCGTTTATCACCTATTGTATAACACCTCAGTAGCTTTATTTCCCTTGATACTTCCTATCGTACTTGTGTCTGACTCATAGCCTTTGTCTTTGAGTGGCGTGAAAGATTAATTTCCAGGAAACTCTTAATTATTACGATTTCCATTTAGAACAATAATATCTTAAGCAATGTCTTGTATTCTCAAGACTATCTACACAAAAATACTTAACGAGAAGCAGTTGTAGGCGTACTGTTATAGAAAGTGGCAATTAATCTTTTCGTAATATTATTTTACCCTGGAGTAGTACATATATAGAAAATTAGGTAATTATAGCAATTTTTTCAATTTTTTTGTATTTCATTACAATATCATAACAAAAACCCAGAGCAAGCATATCACTGCTTTTCCTCACGAGCATAAAAGAACAAAATTAATGTATTCAAATCTTTCGACTCGTCGTGTGATCCTATTTTTCTGTTTGTAAAGCACATCTCAAACTCAAATTAATTGTCATAGAAAATGACCGGAGTTGTTGTGAACAGGGATCGTATCGGTGTATGACAACACTACGCCACATTCAGTTGCAGTTGATTGAATTTTTGGGGAACCTCTTATTAAGATTCTCTAGTTACCACTGATTTAGTAACAAAAGTCGCTGACGTCATAAACCGCGCACCTGTTACTGATCTTCGCTCGGGTTTTCCTCCCTCATGACAATTGTTTCTGACATTCAGACTGGGTGAGTGGCATCTGTTTGAAATCAGCAGATTTCGCTAGTGGTGTTTCCTATCGTATTTGATTATATTTACGCTTCATATAGGGAGACATAACATTTTAAGGCAGTTATATTTATTTCAGATTACCTTTCGGGGCAAATATTCTTTTGTAGGTAGGAAAGTTAGGGATTGGAATACTTTACAATGGGAGATCAATAAATTTCCATATTCTTTGTAATCATTTAAGAAAAGGCTACGAAAACAACAGACAGGGAATCTGCCACCTGGGCAACTGTCCTAAATGCAGATCAATGTTCATTGATTGGTACGTTTTGCTCCATAATATTAATTTATTCTCCCTACAAGATGACTTGTTTCGTTACAGGCAGAACTTGAAAACTACATCAGAGACACACTTGTGGTTTCTTCCATATCGAACGAACTCTGCTCGATGACTATAATAATTCTATCTAAACCCTCTTGTTTAATGGCCTTGTTATAAAAAAATGATTAATACGGCGCCTTTTCACTGTTTTCTTTTCTTTATATATATATTTATTGATCCATATGTTTGGTTTATTAGTAGCTATTATTGTACCGGGCGAGTTAGCCGTGCGATTAGGAGCGTGCAGCTGTGAGCTTGCATCCGGGAGATAGTGGGTTCGAACCCCACTGTCGGCAGCCCTGAAGATGATTTTCCGTGGTTTCCCATTTATACACCAGGAATATGCTGGGACTGTTCCTTAATTAAGGGCGAGTTAGCCGTGCGATTAGGAGCGTGCAGCTGTGAGCTTGCATCCGGGAGATAGTGGGTTCGAGCCCCACTGTCGGCAGCCCTGAAGATGATTTTCCGTGGTTTCCCATTTATACACCAGGAATATGCTGGGACTGTTCCTTAATTAAGGCTGTTACCGTGGTTTGGTGGATCAGCAGAGGTGAAAGAAGGTGCTGGGATGAATAGGTCTCAACATACGAAATTAAAGTTAATTTAAAATTTAACAAGGTTATATTTTCTTTTCAAGATCAAGAAATTACAAATATAACAGGTACTCAGTAGCCTAGCAACAAATCGAGAATGTACAATTACAGTTGTTACAGAATTTGGGCTCCGAGACCCAGACACACAATTCTTGAGCAATTAGCCCAACTTTAGCCAAATACCAGGTTTGACAAAGGGGCAGAAAACCCCAATCATGCCCAGGAGCACTTGCTCCCTATTACTCAGTAAAGCCTCCTCGAGGCACACAGAAACCAAAATTTTAAGAAAGAGCAACCCGCTCTTAAAGTTCAAACCTATCAAAGGCCACACCAAACTCGACTTTCAAGCTGTCCTCCAAGTACAATAACACAGGGGTAAAAATACCCAACCTACTGAGGCCTATTCAGTGAAGAAACCGGACAATGACATGGCCCCAAAATACTAATTTGAGTGGAGGCGTACTTGCACTCCTAATACACTTTATTAAAACCTAATTTGGCCCTAGGCCGCATATGCAAGGGCTAATCCCATTCTACGGAGGTGACACGATAGAAAACTTTATGACATTACGAGTAGAAGGGAAACTGTTATGAAAACGTAGTCACCTCAAAACAAAATGAATGGGAGCTCGAGAGGGTTAGGCACTCTCTATCCCAAGTTGTAGTTTAAAGAGACAGAATTTATACCAAGAGTCTTTTACATTTTAGAGGAAAGTTACATGGTAAAGGCTTCGAACCTGCCGCGAGAGTTAAACTGCTGAGCTAGCAAGAAAATAAGTTATTAAAAGGCCATTACCTTATGGATGAACTGCTGCCCGAAGAAAGAGGCGCTTCCCGCCCCCTGCTACATAATTACACTTTGAGAGATGTTATTGAAGTGGCCCGGAGACCAGAAAATCAGCAGTTTATATACCCTCGTGGAACATTCGAGACCTTTCATGAATGATAACACCCGCCCACAAGCTTTTTATTGGACGGCCAAAAGATTACATGTCAAAACTGGAGAAGAAAACCAGGATTGGTGGAAAATTAATTACAGAAATTTACGATTGGCCAATTTCAAAACTGGCGGAAAGAACGGATTAACATTGCCAACTTAAACAATGGCTGAAAGAACTTTAATAAAGAACAAACTTATGAATAGCAAATGTCTTTAAAAAAAAGGGTTCCTTCACTTCGCACTAGGGTGCACCCTTGTAGTTCTTAAGTAGTGTCATCTAGAAGAGAATGTTCACACTTCTTGCTACAGAGAAAACAAAAATGAATCGAAACTGACACAGTTCAGAACACTTCAAAATTTACAATAGCGACATCTCCTGATAAACTCTAGAATTAACATGGTTGTTAGAATTCAGGCTTCCTCCAGAAGAGGAGTTTCAACTGGCGCAAAGTTTGTATTAGCGGAGCAGAGGTGTACCGCCCGGTACAAAGGCCACGGCCGCTTCCTACCAACTCCTAGCCCTGTCTCGTCGCCATAAGACCTATCGTTGTCGGTGCGACGTAAAGCAAATTGCAAAAAAAAAAAAAAAAAAAAAAAAAAAAAAAGTCACTATTATATCCACCTTGTGGCCATAATCGTTGAAGCAATAAGTTCGTATGATATGATACCTTAGTTAACTGAATTATTCCCTTTTGGTGGAAAAGAATTTCACGATCAAAATGTTGTCCGGCAGGGTACGAGAGGTAGTGATATACAATTTTTAATCTCTGAATTGCGGACTATTAGCCTGAATTCTACTCCAAACCTCTCCGCAGTGTGTATATGGAGTGAGGGCATCTGAAGCTGTCGATGGTGGTTCGTCCGTCGGATGGAAGCGTTAAAACTTGAGCAGACCCCTTGGTGTTATTCGACAGGAGTAGGCTACGTGCCGACACGGGGTTTCACCCTCTCGCTACCTTATTATCTTACCTTACACCTAAAGACGCAGGTCGTCCATGGGTGTCAAATAGAAAACCTACACCAGGCGAGCCAACATGTCCTCGGACACTCCCGGCACTAATAGCCACATGCTAACTAAATAAATAAATAAAGGGCAAATAACAAGACATACATAAAGAAAGAAATAATTTTTGATCTATTTGTGGAAGACTGCCATTCTTGGAGTGGAACTGGTCGTTAGTATGCGAGATTACTGGGTCTTTCTTTCGAAGGTAGCTCTCTAATTATCCTCACCATGGTCAGTAAGAACCAATATCTAATACCAAGGACAGTTTATTCCGATGAGGGACCGAACGTCGTCACTTGAAATACTGGATGATGTACATCGTTGTGATGACAACGTTGCTGAAAGATAAAGTTCATCACGGCTCGCAGTACATTGAACTTGCCCGTAACATGAACTGAAACACTCAGCAGCTTATTATCCAAATAGACTGTAGATAACACGAGTAATTATCCACTGTGCATGACCTCGAATGATCAAAATTATTGAGTGACTTCTTGATATCTGTATTATTACTGGGAGACTCTGAAGGAGGTGCGGTTCTAAGGGGAAATGCTTCTCGATACATGTCTAATATTTAGAAATTTCATGCAAAATATGTACAGTACTGTAGTGAGTAATTTAACATTTTCCCCAAGGCTTAGCCTATGACGAAAGGAGAGCTATGTTGTGCGTAGATTCTAAATAACTACCATTCTGATATGTCACAGAGAATTATAGGTTTGTAGTCACAGTTGTTTCTAGTGACCTCGAGATGTACAATTCTCTCTCAATCTCTGATTCGCACTGCTCTCTAACTGAAAATTGGTGTAAGGAAGTCTATCAGCAAGGAATAAGTAATTGATTGATCTTCTTCTCCTGGTGCCATCTCCTCACAGAAGGCTGGAGAACAACATGGAATGTTTTTTTTTTTTTTCGAAACAAAGTTGCCGTATCGCGGATACTGAACAGCTGTCGGACGTTTCACACCTAGGACAATCTTCTCCACCCACGTCCATGTTTCCCCTCTGTCTTGCCTTCAGTGTTCAGTTATATCAGGCTGTAGTTGTTATTTCGGAAGATGTGTTCGAAATAGGCTCCTTCCTGCGGTTAACGCTTTACATGAATTTGTTGAGTTTCAGGATCATGCTCTTGTTTTTTCTCTTTCGCCGTGTCAAATTCTGCAAATTATTTATCCCTATTCCGTTGGTGTTCTCTCAGACAAGATAGTTACGGCAATTGCTGAACAATACTCCATAGAAGACTTCCATGCCCATCTGTTGGCAAATTTTATTCCCGCTCGAGCTAGGTCATCGCTCATTCAAAAGTACTACTACCGAGTACAACGGTTGGATGAAAACTTGGCAGACTTCATCCAAGATATTAAATTCTATACCAGGGTGTTTGCTCTTCACTTCCCTGAAGATCAGATTGTACAGGCCATTGTGGAAGGCATTTCTCCATCATACAGGTCATACATGTGCTTTGCGTGGCGTCCGCAAACTTTTGCCGAGTTAGAGGCTATGGCTGTCTCAGCGGAAGGAGTTAGATACGCCGATACCTTGAGTGTCGCGAAAGTACCCCCTCCATCCTCTAGTAATTTTCGGCCCCCACCTCGCCGAACCTTCACTGCCCGTAAATGTTATGCTTGTGGGTCGCCTGAGCATCTTCGGAACAAGTGTCCATTAATTAAATCTAGTGGGACAAGGAATGGAGCAGGGTCATCCCAAGGCTGTTTTAAATGCAGCGCGTTTTCACATATTGCCAAGAACTGCCCTAATGCTAACAGCACTCCCTCCTGCTCAACTTCGGGTGCAACTTTCACCAACAATCAAAAATGACTAGTGGCTCCGGCTGAGTCAGTAGATTCATCCTTCCAAGGCTCAGCACAAATTAAATCCGACGAAAATGCAGGAAAAAGTCAGAACTGTTCTATATTACCATTTGAATGTCCCAAAGAACGTCTTAGGATTGCGGCGGACACCCCCGCACCTGTACAATTTCTCAAAATTGAATTGAATAATGAGCCTGTAACTGCTCTTTTAGATTCAGGCAGTGATTGTTCCATTATTTCGGCTGAATGGTATTCCAAATAGAAAACTGTTTGTAAACTTCCTGATTTTTGTTCGACTTCGGTTCGTTATGTTTCGGCAAACTCATCCCCATTAGATATTTTAGGTTTTCTGTATGCCAAAATTTGTATATCTAAATTTACTTGGAAATTTAAACTGTTTGTGGCCAAGCACTTGTCTTGCCCCATTATATTCGGAGCTGATTTCATGTCTCACACCGGTCGTGCACTTTCAAATTTGATAGTAATTCCAAAAGCCCTTTACTAAAATGTAGGTCTGTGTCATGTTCATCTATTTCGCCTACCCAGAATGAGATGTTGTTAGATCTTACATATCTACCTGAGGATCAAGCTGATAGTATTCGTAAGTTGTGTCAGTCGTTTCCAGAGGTGTTCTCTGATATTCTTGGTGTTACTGACCTTATCGAATACAAGATTGAGGTTACGGATTCGATTCCAGTCCGGTTTCCGCCTTATAGGCTGTCTCCACCTAAAATTGAAGCTTTGAAGGAAATCATAGATCAGATGTTGAAGGATGGTATTATTCGGCCCTCTAAGTCGGCGTATTCTTCGCCTATTTTTCTAGTCCCGAAACCCCAAGGTGGCTTCAGGCCTCTGATTGATTATAAGGCTCTCAATCGGAAGGTGGTGTTACAATCCGTGCCCCTTCCAGACCTTCATTCTTGTTTTTCATGGTTTCGAAAGGCTAAATTCTTCACCATCTTAGATTTTAATCAGGCTTATAATCAGATACCGTTAGCAGAGGAATCTAAACACCTGACTGCTTTCGCCACAGATTGGAATTTGTATGAGTACAACCGCGTGCCTTTCGGGCTCCCCACGGGGGCAGCCGTGCTTACGAGACTGCTAGACAGGGTCTTCTCCAAACATCAAATTTGAGTACTTGTATCATTACCTGGATGATGTCGTCGTATTTTCTGAGGCCTTGGAAGAACACTTTGATCATCTGAAAGAGGTCCTTAATCGTCTTCGTAAGGCAGGTTTAACAGTTAAGTTGTCCAAAGTCGCTTTTGCTAAGCCTTCTATGTCATTTCTAGGGCATAATTTGTCGCCCGATGGTGTTGCTATAGATCATTCTAGAACACAGGCCATCCGTGATTTCAAACCTCCCAAGGACATCAAAGGGATTGCTAGGCTCATTGGTATGGTGAATTTCTTCGGGAAATTTATTCCAAATTTCGCCAATAGAGCGGCGCCCTTGAACATACTTCGTAGGAAAGGCGTCAAATTTGAGTGGGGACTTTCTCAACAAGCCGCTGTTGATGATCTCAAATTAGCTCTGTGTAATGCCCCTGTTCTTGCCATGCCTGATTTCTCTAAGAAATTCATCGTCCAAACCGACGCGTCGTCGTCGGCGGTAGCTGCAGTCCTTCTTCAAGACACTGAACTAGGGAGGCGACCCATTGCCTATGCCTCTAGGACATTATCGGCCCAAGAATCCAAGTATTCCATCTACGAACTTGAAGGTTTAGCAGTTTTGTTTGCTCTAGAAAAGTTCCGCCTCTATCTGGAACATGTCAAGTTCGACTTGGAGACAGACAACCAAGCCTTAAGCTGGGTCTTAGGTAGGCCGCGTCGTTCTGGTCGTATAGCCCGGTGGGCCATCCGAATTTCAGCCTTCCAATTTGATGTTAGGCATATAAGAGGTACTGAAAATGTTGTGGCAGACGGACTAAGCCGTATGTTTTCTAATGAGGTAGAGACCCCTGAACAGGTTGATAGCTCTTCACCTCCCGAGTCCATACTACCTGAGGTTAATGCCATTCTAACTGATGCTCCCATGCTCTTTAGTGATATTGAAAAATATCAACTTGAAGATCCGACGTTGGCTCCGATAATGGAAACCCTTTCTTCTGGGGAACACGTCGTCCCTTATGTACTGAGGAATGGTGTTTTATGTTGCCCGTCGAGTTATGATAAGATGATGAAAGTTGTGGTTCCAGCTGTTCTCGTGCCCATGATCTTCAGGTACTATCATGAGACCCCATTGGGGGCGCATTTAGGTATCTTCAAAACTAGAGAAAAGATTCGTGAAATGTTCATCTGGAAGGATATGGACGGAGAAATCCGTGAATTGGTAAAGGCTTGTAAATCTTGTTGGCTTATTAAACCCACCATGTCTACTAAGCAAGGGCTCTTGTCTTCTCATCAAGCGTCGCGCCCCACGGAACGTTTTTACATCGACTACGTAGGAACCTTCCCCCAGTCAAAGGGGAATGCCAACAAGTTCATCCTTGTGTGTGTAGATGGCTTCACAAGATTTTCTTGGTTATTTCCGACTAAACTGGGTACCGCTCAGTCCACTATTTCTTGTTTAAATTCTATTTTTGCTTCTTTTGGTCCATGTCAATATATTGTTTCAGATAATGCTAAAGCTTTCACATCCAATCTCTTTCGTAAATTCTGTTTTGATCTGTCCATCTCTCATGTGACTACTTCTGCTTACTATCCTCAACCATTTCTAGCTGAACGGGTCAATCGTAATTTGAGGTCGGCTCTTATTGCCTATAATCATGAAGATCATTCTAGGTGCGACAGGTCCCTGCATTGGTTAGCTTTTGCTTTGAATTCGGCGGTTCACGAATCTCATAAGTTTACTCCAGCTTCTTTGATGTCGAAGTTCGTATCCAACACGCCGCTCGCTAACGTTTGGTCTCTTAGTGATATTCTACCAGAGGCAATAGATCCAGATAATATTAGAGATCTTTGGAAGAAGGCAAAGGCCAATTGAAAATTTCTCATGAAAATGTTAGGGAGAGATATGATCGTGGACGGAGTCCCACCAACTTAAAAGTAGGAGACCAAGTTATGGTCAAGAATTTTGTTCCCGCGGGCAAGCTTGCCCCCAGATTTCATGGGGCGTGTACCGTCTTGTATTTTTTTAACGCCGGTGACATTGTTAGTGAGCAACCCAGCCACCGAAAGAATATTTAGGGTTCACCTGTCTCAGGTGAAACCGGTGTAAATTAATTGCTCATTGGATCTTTAAGATCTAGTATGAACCCCAAAGGTTATATTTTAGGATTTTATTTTTATGGCTTTCTGCACTATGTCTGTCCGTCTACCTTGTACTATTTTGTAAAACCCTCTCCAGAGTTTCTCTGCTGTCCCATCAATATGGCCATTACCACGCTCCCGTCTCCTGCTAAACCACACCTGTGGCTAATAATAAAAGTTTCCACGCCGCTGGCCCCTAAGCCTCAACTCCAAGATAGTACCCTAAAACATTATATTGCTACAAAAATTCTGCCGTCGAGATCTTAATATTTCAGTTCTCCCGCAGCCGTACGGCGCCGTACCGCCTCTGAGGTGGGGTACGGGCCCACTCCACTCCAGTGAGGTCAACCAGTGTACGGCGAGCCGGAGTCCTCCTTCCAGCCAAGGCTGATGTGCGGCGCACCACTTGCAAATTGCTCGAGGACTGTAAACAATCGTCGCGTCTGCGGCGTGCTTCTCCACGACTACCCCTCTCATAGTAGCGGGAGAGGTGTATCTCAGGGTACTTGAGGGGTCCGAGCGGTCTCCACTGGATACAAGCAGCGGCGACTGTTCTCACAGTGAACATTAATCGACAGCTTAAGTGCTACTTAAGCTACATGGACATTTCACATCCGCAATTACTACATTTTTGCTCCAATTAACATTAGGTGGGCTCAAAAATGTTTTTTTCAAGAATTAAATTTTTCTCTTCTGAATTCAACTACTACAAAATCTACTACAAAAAAGGTTTAAAACTGCGCTTAATTTAGTCGCAGCCACTTATCTCAAACAACTTCTGAGACCTCCGACTACTGAAAAGTTATATTTTTCTCTTCTAAATTCTTCTACTCATCAGCAAAAACTTGGACTTTTTTTAAAAAACAAATTTTTTGTTTTCTTCTGTGTCACCCCTTGGAAGGACTTTTGGGGGGGGGGGTGAGGCCTGAACCGGGCGGTACACCTCCACGCCACTAATTCAAATATTGCGCCAATTGAAACTTCTCTACTGGAGAAACTTGGAACATTAACTACTGAACTAATTCCACGGTTATTCAGAAGATGTAACTGAGTGTTTTTATTTGCCTTTGTTAAGAAGTGTGGACAATCTCTAACAGATGTCTATACCCAAAACTATGGTAATACACTCTGGTGCAATGGAATGAAATTTCTTGAAGAAATATTGTATTCCTAAGTTTTGTTTTTACTAAATTTTGTTCTGTGGTTTGTGGGTTGGCAATATAAATCCTTTCTTTCCGCCTATTTTGAATGTAACCAATCAGGAATTTATGTAATAAATTTTCCACCAATAAGGTGTTTCTTCTTCGTCTTGTGTATTAGTTTTTGCTGTTATCCAATAAAAGGTTGTGGGCGGGTTGTTATCATTCATGAAAGGCCTCGAACTTTCCACGAGGGTATAAAAACTGCTGATTTTCTTGTCTCAGGGCCACTTCAGTAACATCTTTCTTAGTGTGTTCATATGTAGCAGGGGGCGGGACGCGCCTCTTTCTTCGGGCAACAGATCTCCAACAAGGTAATGGCCTGTTAACATCTTTTTCTTGCTAGCTCAGCAGTTTAACTCTCGGAGAAGGTTCGAATCCTTTATATGTAACCCATCTTTTAAATTGTAAAATCCTTTTCTGCCTATGTAAAATCTACAAATATCTTTCACTGTAAAGCGGGATAGAGAGTGCTTCACCCTCTCGAACTCCCCTTCATTTCGAAAAGGAGGTGACTACGTTTTCATAACCGTTCTTCTCTTCTTTAATGTAGTAACGTTTTCTCATACGGGTCACCTCCCTAGCTTGGGATTAGCCCCTGTGTTTCGACGTGTATTTAGGAGTGCAAGTTTACGCCTCCAATCCCTTCTGTACTTTGGGCCAGTAACTTACCCTGATGTTTTGTTTTCTTCATGCGAAGGCCCTGTAGGTTGGGTATTAAATACCCCTGTTTTGTATGCCTTGATGGCAGTTTTGATAAGAGTCTGTTATTGCCTTGATAGGCTTGAAAGATCAAGAGCGGGTCAGCTCTTTATGGTGTTGTGGTAAAAGTGCCTTAGAGAGGCTTGAGGTTAATGGCTGGGAGCAAGTGCTCCTTGTACTTAGGGGTTTTCTGCCCTTTAGCAATTGTGGTTGTGAGCTGAGAGCTCAGAAATTAAACTTAGGGCTCGAAGCCCAAATCTTGTAACGAACTGTAATTTGTTAATTTGTTGATCTGCTACTTGGTACCTGGTATACTTTGTTATTTGTTGATTTTGAAAAGAAAATATAACCTTGTTAAAGTTTTAAATTAACTTTAATTTTGTAGTTGCGACCTATTCCAGCCCGCACCTTCTTTCACCTCTAACTGCCACGGATATCTCCGTAACAATTATTATTATTATTATTATTATTATTATTATTATTATTATCGTCAGTATTTCAGTTGTAATATTTGTAAGCTGGGAGGTCTCCACATATGTAGGTATGAGTAATTTGTTTTGAACAACGAGTGGGAAAACATTGCTATATTGGACTCTGGTAATTTGTATGACTGATGCGCGCATCCCAGTCTGATGAGATGAGCTAATTGTTGTACTAGGAAAGTTCTATGACTCATGTGAAACACCCGAGAGTTTGTTTATGTCTTGGGACCAATAAGAAGTTCGGGGTATTGTCTTGACAAGAGGATCACTCATGATTGGCTGACAAGCATCAATCTCGGCGAATCATGTGAGACCTGAGGTCTTTATATACGGTGACATCACACCGGAAGGAACCACAACTGACACACTGTACGAGAAGGAAGTAGTGCTGGATGTACAGTATTCGAGTGACACGGCTACAAGGGGCTGGAATTCAAACGTTCGTGGAACGTAGTCTTGTTATGTTCGTCGGAAGTGGCTGATCGACAAATAATGGAGTGCTTACGCATTAAATATTGTAGCAGTTGGGGCGGCCTGGCATTATATGTTGGTGAAAGCTATCTCAGACTTTCCATAATTTATGTTCAGGATCGACAAGCGTGTGTTGCTGAAAGGTATATATCTTTACAACAAGTGTTAAAGTCTGTGAACACAGTATCACGAGGTATAGTATCTGTGTGATTTTATAAGTGCTGATTATGAGAATCGGCAAGTCGTGTTGATACAGAGACAGTGAAGGGTTCTTATATACATATATGTACATTGTTCAACGAACTAACTAAAAATGGTGGCTTAGTTCTCGCTTTCCGTTTCCCACTGTTTTCATTCTTATTGTTGTTGTAAATATAGAGTCTTCCAGCAATCTTTTGTGTATTATAAGTGTATTTTGGTGTGTTGATGAGGTGCTCATGCACGGATTTTATTAAGAATATAGTTAGATATTTTATAATCAGTGGAGTTATTGATGAACCTAGGTGCAGTTCCTACCTATTTAATAATCGTTTTCAGAAGGTTAGGTAAGGCCTGTAGCAGATGTACCAGTACGCAGCATTATGTACACGCCCCGGGATATAAAGTTTATCATGCTCTATCTAAATTCGAGGGATCCATCCTGGTGAACTCTGGCGCCCATACTACGGACATTTCGGATAACTTTTTTTATTAATATAATTTATTTAAAGTATTTTATGAAGTTTATGAGTAATGTTATTTATTGTCATTTTTAGTAATATTATTTATTTATATATTTTTATTCAGTCATATATATATTTGTTGGTATTCACAATTTGTTACAAGTTTACCTAATGTTTAGTATAAGGCCAAACTTTCAATGATGGCCTCTTTCAGTGTGGAAACGTTGGAAATTTTCTGATTCGTTGTTATCATGAATTTTGTTCTCTGAATGTTTATTTCAAGATCAAACTGCTCGTTTACTTCGTTGATGCTTTTCAAGAGGAAATAGAAATTCTTATCGATTGTCAGTAATTATCTCGGTGTCATCTTGCGGGCTGAGTGGCTGACGGTTGAGGCGCTGGCCTTCTGTCCTCAACTTAGCAGGTTCGATCCTGGCTAAGTCCGGTGGTATTTGAAGGTGCTGAAATACGTCAGCCTCGTGTCGGTAGATGTACTGGCACGTAAAAGAACTCATACGGGACTAAATTCCGGCACCTTTGCGTCTGCGAAAACAGTAAATGTAGTTAGTGGGACGTAATGCAGATAACATTATTAGTATTAATATCTGCATAGCGGTTGGCTTTTATTTCCCTCCCGTTGATCTTCATTCCTTTATCAAATTCATCAAGACGAAATTCGAAAAATAAATTTAAAAGGTAGAGATGACACAACTTTGTACCACACCTTTTTGTATTGTGATCTCTTGAATAACGTGATCTTCAATTCAATTTTGATGTGATCTATTGTTGAAAGCGTTTATTAGGATTGATGGTTATTCCTCAACAGTTAAAACGAAGTGTAGGGCCCATCCCGTATTAGAACGTTGTTTCAAACTGTGGTTTCTAACTCTCCCGAATGCACGTTGTGTTACGTTCAAAAGTAACAATAGTGAAGAACCATGTTGTTTATAGTGTGATGTGAAATGGCGGTTATATCAACAACTACGAGGCTCCTTCAATTACCTGTCTCCATTATCCGCCAGACTCGAGACTCAGGAATTAGTGTTGCACTGTAAAGTTCCGGTCGAAAGTTTAGAACCACATTGAAAAATCATGAAGTTCCATCTAGAACCTACAATTTTGCTACTAGACCTCTGTATCTTTTTTCCGAGCTCTTGCATCTAATATGATATACATCGCCTGATTTCAGTGATTTACGCCAAGTATTGTATAAGTTATACAATTTTAAATTTTATAAGGTCACATCAGAAAGGCAACATTTTTGGAAATATTATGTACTGTATCCTCTAATTGGTTTCAAGTATCATCACCAAGATTCTTGTAGAGACTGAGCAATAGTTAGGGGTCATTTTAGTATAAATATGAAAATTCCGAAAAAATGCGGCACCCATTTTTGTGGGTTTACTTTTTTTTTCAAACCAGTGCTAAAATAGTCAATTTTTCCTTGTTATTGTCATGGGTCTCAGTGTGAACTATCGACATCAGAAACGTATTTTTGGATGTCATCCACAGAGTGGAAATGAAACTATCAGGGCAGATAAGTTTGACGCCGATAGCTCACACTGAGGCCTTGGGCCATACATGAAAAAGGCAAAGAAAAATCAACAATTTTGGCCCTGGTTCAAAACAATAAAACACGAAAAAAAACCGGTGCCGCATATTTTCGAAATTTTTATATTTATACTAAAATGGCCCCCGCCTATTCCTAAGTCTACAGAAAAATCTTGTTGGTGATACTTGCAACCAATTAGAGTATTCAGTACATTATATTACCAAAATTTTTAATTTTTTGTTGTGACCTTCAAGAGTTAAAAATTCATAACTTCTACAATACTTGAACTAACTCAATGAAATCAGGCGACATATATCCTATTAGATGTGAGATATCAAAAAGAAAATTACTGAGGTCTAGTGGTACAATTTTAGGTTCTAGATGACATTTCGTGATTTCTTTATGTGGTCCTAAACATTTGACCGGTACTGTACATTGGAGAAAAAAGTGTATTGAGCCTTCATCCACACGTTCAGATTATAATCTTCGTGCGCCATGGAGTTGTGAATGTTTTTTTAGTCTTTCACATATCCGACTACTCCTGTTTGGATTGAAGCCGCGATCTTGGGATACGGAGGCCGACATTCTACCGCTGATCCACAAGGGAATTAATAAATGTTCCTACAAACACTTTATCTTCAGATTAGAACACTGGACTTAAACGATGTAGGTAATTTTGCCATCAGTAATCATCTGGCTGGTCGTAGATATAACCAGGCAACTTCCTGCTTTAAGGACCGTATCTGCTTCAGTCTTCGTAATTAGTCAAACGTTGGTTCATGAATTATGCAGCAATTGTAACCTGAAGTATCTTCCTCGACTTCTTCTATGGCGTTTTTGCTATCACCACCAACATCTCCTGCTTTAATGCTACTTTTGAATTCGATAACCGTTTTTTAATTGTTCATTGCTTTGCACTTAGCATTCGTATCTGCATCCGCCTTCGAACCCGATTCCGTATTGGCTACCTCCGTAAGGGCCTTGTGGTGAACTGCTGTCTTGAGAATGACCACGCGAGGAGCATACTAATATATGGATATTTTGTCGGAAGAAATAGTTGTTATTTTCGTTCCTGTTAGAAGAGCTATCATATCTATCCGCTTAGAAAATCCATGTAATTCATCGTATACTGTGTGTTGATGTCCCCTGAGTTCATCAGCAATTATATCCAACTCCCAGCCATCTGCCGGCTGAGCAACAGTTAAATGCAGTTCAATGATGATTGATTCGTGTCTGTTTGTCTGTTCCACCATCACGGCAAAACCGCTGGATAGATTTCAACCAAACTTCATATTTAGAATATACTCAACCCCGAGGAAGGTTTCTATATGCATATCATTTTAAAATATTTGATTAGACGGGGGGTTTATAGGGAATTAACCAATTATGCTTAAAATTCCCTCAGTGTAATTCTCTTCTAGTTTCCAAATGACCACTTTATCAGATGAAACACACACACACTCAGATCGATGGATAATCACAAGTCACATTAAATTTATTGATATAGGCCCTATGAATTTCAGGGAATTGAGTACGTCAGTATCACATACACCGATCACAAATTTTACACTGCTCTTGCACAATTATATTCCCACATTATAAGTAACAGACTATATACAACACTGGACACTATGATAACACGACGGAGTATTTTAACAAATTTAACCAAAGTTTCGTACGACGTCTGATCTTATGGTTTAAATATCAATTCACATCTGCAAATTTGCGATGTGATTAGCACTTATAGCATGCGTTAGAACTCATTTTCCAAGCAAGATTTACGTATAAAAACACACAACGCAACAACCCAACTTGCCTCCAGAAATATACACACTCCCTCGTAGGCTCTATAAGCAGCTAATAAAACAAAAGAAGAAAGAGTACCAAAAAAAGCTAGATATAAAGAAGATAGAAGCTGCTGAACGACATCCTTATAAATTACTGAACCCAAAGAAACCAAAATTTCCTAGGGACATACTAATAGAAGCCTGGGAAAAATATATGTGTCAAGTGCTTCAGGTTAAAGATACTCGACCGCTACAGACACAATCAGAAGATGAAACTGAGTTTTTGCCTATAACAGTAATGAATATCGAGGACGCTATACACAGCATGGGAAATGGAAAGGCTTGTGGACCTGATCAGATTTACTACGAACATTTAAAAATGGTGACTCCAATTTTGAAGGAAACGTGGTCTTATTTGATGAACGAATGTCTTAGGAGAGGTAGAATACCAGATGGTTGGAGGAGATCCTACATCAAAATGGTATACAAAGGCAAAGGGGACATGGGAGATCCAGACTCGTACAGAGGTATCGCACTCGAATGCACTCTTTTTAAGGTAATGACCAAAATTCTCACTGATAGGCTAACAACACTTGTGGATCAATATATACCAGAGCAACAGTTTGGTTTCAGAAGAGGTAGATCTACCCTGCAAGCGGTGGAGTGTTTAAAACAAGATATCGAGGAAGCACTAAGAGTACCAGGTGGAATGCTCCACGCAATCTTTGTTGACTTCTCTAAAGCTTTCGATATGCTCAATAGGAACATACTCCTGACAAAGTTAGAACAACTAATTGGTAAGAGTCACTACTTGACGGTCATAATCAGAGACATTCTCTCCAACAATACAGTATCTATACAGGATAACATATCAATATCAGATGCAATAGCACAAACCAATGGCGTACTACAAGGAGATCCTCTAAGTCCTCTTCTGTTCTCAATAATCACTTCGGATGTGACACGATGCATCAAAGATGGTGTAAAGTTGTATGTATATGCAGATGATATGGTTCTCGCTGGAGAACGGCTGGAGGACCTGGAAGAGTCCTTTGATCTTCTGGCAGCATGGGCACATGAAATTGATCTCAGCATAAATGACCAAAAGACTGTCTACATGAATTTCAGAAAAGGGGGAAGGCCAGCAGTGACTGACAGAGTCCATTACAATGGCAAAGAACTAACAAGGGTTAGTCACTTCAAATATCTGGGAGTCATATTCCAAACCAGAGGTGATGTTTTCACAAAACACATAGAGAATAGGAATCTTGGCATTTAAAGCAGTGAACGAAATCAAAGATTTACGTAAGATATCAGTTAAAGCAGCGGTACAGTTCTTCAATATTAAAGTTGTGCCTATAATCACCTATGGTCTACAACTCATCTGGGAATACCTAAATATCAATAGTCTACGACGAATAGAGAAAGTCAAAGCCGCATACTTAAAGAGAACTCTGGGGCTTTCGAAGTATACACTATCTCGACTTGTGTATGTTCTGACGAGGGAATCTTTCCTGATCGAAGAGCTACGCTTCAAGATGTCACTACCATCCACGACAAATTACGATCGACTACTTACGGAATTGAAGCAGAAAAGAGAAGACATTTGGTTAGATTTCTATGCAACAGATGCTATGACAACGAGGGGATGGAAGCGAACTACGAATTAAGACATATTGTAATTAGATTGGCTGTTCATGGCTTTCACTTTAAACTTTGCAAAACCAAAACATTTCATGAACCTGATTTCGGATGCATGTGTAAATTGTGCGATCGTGAATGTGATAGATGTGATGTCCTAATAGAGGGGAATCGTTGATTAAATTCTGTTCAGAAGAATGAGACCCATGTGGTTTGTAAATGTTGAAAGTAATGTACTTAATTACATGGCCTATTGGCTGCAATAAAACTATCATTATGCTTAAAATTCCCAACACTGCCGGGAATCGAACCCAAGACCCCTGTGACCAAACGCCAGCACGCTAACCACTTAGCCATGGAGCCGGACCCAGGTACAGTTGAACCTCAATATCTCGAACCTCCATTACTTGAATTTTCAATATGTAGAAATAATTTCAATTTCCCGGCCGTTTGCTCTATTCTTCACGTGTATTTATTTCTCTATTACTCGAAATTCGGTTATACGAATTTCTGGATTTCTCGAAGCAAACATTTAATCCCTTGAAGGAAAAAATACTCCGTAACTCGAACTTTGTATAACATTGACTGTGCTGAGTGAACCCCGTTCCAGCCCTCGTACCACTTTTCAAATTTCGTGGCAGAGCCGGGAATCGAACCCGGGCCTCTGGGGATGGCAGCTAATCACACTAACCACTACACCACAGACGCGGACCGCTTTACAACGTGCTGTCAGAAAGCCGACGATTCTTTACACCTAAGAACCTGGAGATGACTATTGTGATATACAGCAAAGCCAGCCGAGGTAAGGTTTCCGAATTCTACCCAAGGAACAACCACAAATTTAAAGGTATGATGAGGAAAATGGCAATACGTTACTTCCCTGCCGCAAACAGTCAGAGACGTTGCCATGGTAACCTGTTGCCTTCTACTTAACGAACCTGTGCAATACGGCATTTGTGGTTTGTGAGGAACAGTTAACAAGTAAAGGGTTACAGTGATGCTGGGAGATAATATGACGGGAACCGAAGAACAAACTTCCAGTGATCAGAAAATCAGCGAAGCCTCGCTGTTTTTCGGGCGTGAATTCATTACCGGTCACGTACTAAAGCAACCTCCGAAGTCCCGGATGACAAGATCCATTTTACGAATCTTGGTTGCGTGGTTTCCAACCTACATACAGAGTCTGTTTGTCTGTTAGGTCATCAGCCCAGAGGCTGGTTGGATCCTCAAATAGCACCACCAAAGGTTATGCGGTTATAAGGAAACCCCAAAAACCAATGGCAGCACCAAAATGAGGCGTACTAGGCAAGATGAGGAGTGAGGTAGTTTGCCATTGCTTTCCTCACTGGGTCAGAAAGTACTATTGCAGCACGACTGACCCTAGGAGCAGCACCTTTCATAACACTCAGATGCACTAGTTGTGCTCTGAATGTCATTACTCAGCACTACCCATACTCCAGCAGCTTCTATATTGCCACAGCCATGGACGTTGATTGGAACTTGGGTGGAAGCTACACTTTACTCTGGCCTGTGCCAAGAGATGGATGCAAAAGTACTGAATCCATCAAGAAATGACAGCAGGCAGAACATACAGAGTCAGTCGAATATAAATGGCAGTGTTTGTCAAAGCAATACATATTGTTGAAAAGCATGTGGAAGAAAAGAAAGTTGACAAACAAACCAGAAGTGTCTAACGTATTGTTTCCCAACGGTGTTAACGGAGGTATATTTCTTGTTTCACTACTGTATGTACTGTATTCTATCTTCTAAAAAGTAACTTTAATAGGGTCATAATGAAAGCGATGCCCTAAAATACGAGTTTGCTAGTATATTTTTAAATACTGTAAAAAAATACTGTATTCAGTATAAGCCAGTAGATACATATAATTCAAATATGCTCTTTATTTGCTCAAAAACGGTATTCCTATATCTCGAAATTTCGATAAGTAAAAATAAAATTTAGCTCTCGAGGTGATTCGATACATCGAGGTTCCACTGTATAAAGAAGTAAATAGGGTACTTAAAACAAAAGTAAGGTGGGTTAAACGTAGGTGTATGCAAACTATTCCAGTTCAAATAGTGAAGGTTTTGAAACATAAGAGGGAGCTTATGGAAGGGAGCTCGGAGTAAGCAAGGCTAGGTAAGACGTGAGGTCTGCTGCTGTGGAAGGGAGGGTGTATGTATGCCCTCTCATCTGCATATGGTGCGGTCTTGAGCAACCCTTCCCCAAAGCTGAGCAGCTGCTCGCTCGACTGCTATTGACTGTGCTGCAGCAGAAGTGTCGAATCATCCATTGCATTGCCAGGAGACGGAAGTTCAGGGAGAAGAAAGGGGTTGTCGCGGCAGATTAACTGCAGCAAGAGTGCTGAGTCAAACTCAATGACAGGTTGCCATTTCATAGGTCAATGTGTTGCCTTGAAAAACGGAAGAGATGTAACATTCAGCGATTTCAAACCTCAACGTTTTGCAGAGTACGACATTTCAATCGGATCTCTTTACGATCACTTCCTTCTCTTCTAGTAACAGTTCTGTACGATTTAACTAATATAGATTTGAATCTGAGTGGGTTTTAGCCTACGTACATCAAGGTTTATGTCCCGCTCCCTGGGTAAATGGTAAATGGTAATTGGCTGGCTTTTGGTCACAGGGATCCGGGGTTCGATTCCCAGCAGGGTCGGGAATTTTAACCATCATTAGTTAATTTCGCTGGTACGGGGACTGGATGTATGTGCCTTCATCATCATTTCATCGTGACCACGACGCGCAGGTCGCCTACGGGAGTCAAATTAAAAGACCTACACCTGGAGGGACGAAAATGTCTTCTGACACTCCCGGCACCAAATGCCATAGGCCACTTCATTTCATCAAGTTTTATGAATTCTCTTCTGTCCTGGTGCACGTATTTCTGTCTGTGTGGACGACTTCCTCCTAATACATACACTTCGGATAATAATAATAATAATAATAATAATAATAATAATAATAATAATAATAATAATAATAATAATAATGAAGCAATGAAGCCCCTCTATGTAAGTTATAAGAGGCAGGCACGAATTCCTACACCACGGGGTGAGCAAAACAATAACAAAGCACTACAATATTGTCTTATATTTTATTTGGATATTGTACTGTGCAGTAAAACGCGTAACGTTCCATCTCGTTAATACGCTGCACAGTTTTTTGATGAGGACAGAAACTGTTTCTTCTTCTTTTTGTAACAATCCATCATTTTATTCCATGAATATCATCGTGGACTTCCAACACATTATCGAAATCATCAAAACCACCAACGTCTCACAATTCACTGGTGAGGACTTCGGGGAGACATCTCAATTCCTCAGTTAACACATTTCACATGGTTTTTTTTTTTTTTTTTTTTTTTTTTTTTTTTTTTTTTTTTTTTGCACGTCCATCCACGCACCATGAATCCAGCAATTACATCGACGACCGTCACACTCCGTGCAATTCGATTGCATTGTTTCACTTATCAGCCAAATTACAGGAAGACTCTTCTTCTTCTTCTGCTTTATATGTTTACCCTCCAGGGTCGGTTTTTCCCTCGGACTCGGCGAGGGATCCCACCTCTACCGCCTCAAGGGCAGTGTCCTGGAGCTTCCGACTCTGGGTCGGGGGATACAACTGGGGAGAATGACCACTAGCTCGCCAAGGTGGACTCACCTGCTATACTGAACAGGGGCCTTGTGAGGGGATGGGAAGATTGGAAGGGATAGACAAGGAAGAGGGAAGGACGCGGCCGTGGCCTTAAGTTAGGTACCATCCCGGCATTTGACTGGAGGAGAAGTGGGAAACCACGGAAAACCACTTCAAGGATGGTTGAGGTTGGAATCGAACCTACCTCTACTCAATTGACCTCGCGACGCTGAGTGGACCCCGTTCCGGCCATAGTACATTTCAAATTTCGTCCCAGAGCCGGGAATCGAACCCGGGTCTCCGGGTGGGGTGTGGCAGCTAATCACACTAACCACTACACCACAGAGGCGCACTAGATCGATCTCTGATGAGGTAAAGCGTTACGGTGGGCTAGAAAAAAATCGTTACTTCCATCGACCTGTATGAGTCCATCCTTGACTCTGACGGAGGTACAGTATGTACCATTCTTGCAATACCATTCTTTATACAGCCATACGATGACCCCGCGGTGTAGGGGTAGCATGCCTACCTCATACCCGGAGCCCCCGGGCTCGATTCCTGGCCAGGTCAAGGATTTTTACCTGGATCTGAGGGATGGTCCGAGGTCAATTCAGCCTTCGTGATTACAATTGAGGAGCTATCTGACTGTGAGATGGCGGCTCCGGCATAGGAAGCCAAGAATATCGGCCGAGAGGATTCGTTGTGCTGACCATACACACGACACCTCATAATGTGGAGACCTTCGGTCTGAGCAGCGGGCGCTTTGTAGGCCATGGCCCTTCGGGGCTGTTTCGGCATGGGATTTCTTTACAGCCATACCCTGTGATGAATGGTACGAAGTTGTCGCTCGTGCATTCCAGTGAGTTTGGCAGGCATATAAGAAAGCACATTCTGGCCAGGTGAGGAAAGCAACGGGAAAATACCTCACTTGTCATTTCCCTAGTACTCCTTTCCAGTGACGACTGTGCACTGTATGGCAGGTAATGGTAAAACTGTTGGGTCTCCAACCAGCCTTCGGACTGAGGACTTAACAAACAATTTACTCATCGCGAGTATTCTTTCGGCATTGCAGCGATCTGTTCGTACCAACAATCATTATTACTACAGTACTTCCATGTGTTTTAATTCAGCTTACGAATAAGATATCATGACCCCATCCTGTCTTTACTCCACTATAGCAGAGTCGGCCTGAAAACATACCGATGTTCAATTCATTTTGTTCGAGAGCTCACAGAAAACCATTCATACAACTACGAGAGAACTACGCTGCTTATTCTAAAGCCTGCCCTTTTCTAGGTGTACAACAATGAAATTGCTACATATAAAGGGGTACAAGCGCTGGCCTTCTCAGCCCAAGTTGACGGGTTCGATCCCGGCTCAGTCTGTTGATATCTGGAAGGGCACAAATACTCCATTCTCGTGTCCGTAGATTTACTGGCACGTAAAAGATTGCATTCATTCATTCATTCATTCATTCATTCATTCATTCATTCATTCATTCATTCAATTCTTTCTTTCTTTCTTTCTTTCTTTCTTTCTTTCTTTCTTTCTATCTTTCTTTCTTTCTTTCTTAATCCGTTTACCCTCCAGGGTTGGTTTTTCCCTCGAGGGATCCCAGCTTTACCATTTCATGGGCAGTGTCCTTGAGCGTCACACTTTGGGTCCTGGGGAGACACAAGTGGGTAGGAAGGCCAGTACCCAGGCGCCCTCACCTGAAAATAATGCATGCGTTTCAAAATTCTAGCACCTCGGATTCCTTAATCACCATGAAATTAGTTAGTAGGATGGAAAATCAATATTATTATTATTATTATTATTATTATTATTATTATTATTATTATTATTATTATTATTATTATTATTATATCATTTAACCGGAAGTTCATCGCATTTATTCGAGAAATAACTCCTTGAAATAGAAGTCATTTCCATTGTTTTTAAATGGGCATTTTTTGTTCTATTCAGTAATGTTTCTTTATTTTAAGTGCATGTATCAAGTAAATCCACCTCCATACCGGCCATGGAGTCCCATGGAGGAGTGGAAGGTAAAGGATTCCACTTGGGGGAGTAACCTCGGCATTAAGTGGATTATGACCTGGTACTAATTTTTGGTGTAGACTGAGTGAACCCCAGGGCCATTTTCCACTCGAGAAGTGGGTCTCATTTATTTGATCTTTTCGGGGAATCGAGCCCAAGTCCTTTCGATTGAACCGAGCATGCCACTACTGTCTCAACTAGGCTGTTCCTTAAGTACATATTTACTGCATCTACAGAATATATATAATGTATATAAGTAAGATTATAATTTAGTCTGTACTCTTCAAATATTTGACTCATTCTTCGTTTTTATCTTGGAATGAGTACACAAAAGTCGAAAGGTCAGTTCGTGTCAACGTCTGCCTGTGTGTTTTTTTTTTTTTTTTTTTACGGGGAAATGGCTAAACTAAATTTCTCGGAATTCGTTATTTAAATTCAGAGATAGCCGATTTGTGCACTATTCTACAGATTATTTTATTAGTGCGGATTGGCGTGGCAATATTAAGGGGACCGAAACAAGAAATTTCAGAACTTCTATAAAAATTCGCAAAATTGTGCATGTGAAAAATTGAGCGAAATATCATTTAATGTTTCATTACGGTTCGAGGAATGATGTCGGAGATATTTATGATTATAATATTTTTCACAAATTTCGATGGTAATCAGGAATATCATTACGCTGACTGACTCTTATTAGGTGACGTGTTTTCTTCGGAGGCCCCGGGTTCGATTCCCGGCCAGGTCAGGGATTTTTACCTGGACCTGAGGGCTGGTTCGAGGTCCACTCAGCCTACGTGATTAGAATTGAGGAGCTATCTGACGGTGTGATAGCGGCCCCGGTCTAGAAAGCCAAGAATAACGGCCGAGAGGATTCGTCGTGCTGACCACACGACACCTCGTAATCTGCAAGCCTTCGGGCTGAGCAGCGGTCGCTTGGTAGGCCAAGGCCCTTCAAGGGCTGTAGTGCCATGGGGTTTGGTTTGTTTGGTTTTCTTCGGTTACATAGTAATACTACTGAAGGGATGATAACGATACGTTTGCTGCAACTGAACTGTAGACGACGGGTTAAACAACTGGTGCTGCATATCAATACATTCCGCTACTCACACCACTTGCATTTCTGAGAAAAAAGAAAAGATGAGGCCTGCACCGTGAGACTTATTGTTGTAGTGGATCCTCCCATAATCATGAGCCAATTCATCATTGTCTAAGAAAAGAGCAAGCGTAGATCCATCCTCATCCAAGCGCATATCAGTTTCTGTCTCAATTAAGAGATCCTCGTACGTGGATAGCGTGCAGCTCTCTTCCTTCCAAGAGCTGCTGTATGCTGACGTCACAGGATCCTGGTTGGTGTCCGGGTACAGCCAGAGAAGCTTAGGTTACCAGCAGCATATTGACAAGTACAGTGTGTTCCAGAAAAGTTTTACCTTCCTAACCAGAATGGAATGAATATTGTTTTCCTTCACAGCCATTCCTTTCCAAACTTTATTTCGTCTCCTTAACTGAATGGTCAGCCTGATCTTCGATTTATAGAGCCCCAGGTTCGTTTCTTGGTGGGATGGGGATTTTAGCCCCGGTTGGTTGAATTCCTCCTATTAGGTGACTGGGAGTTAGTGATCGTCTCAAACACATCCTCGTTTGCATATAGCATACCACACTACCAACCAGCAGAAAAATACGCTAATAGTGAATACATCAGTTTAACCATAAAATATATGTCACCCTTTAATAACAAAGATTTTGAAGGTAATCAACGCAACCGCGTAGCGTTAGCGATATTGAGGGTATCCGTTTGAAAACTCGGGCTTGTTCCACATTAGTGCCGACAAGGTCAGAATAAAGAGTTGCTTCCCAATTCTTTTTGCTATAGCTCTTTAAATGGCTCACTATTTTAATGATTATCAGTAGGCCAATTATTCGTTTTACAGTTTCGGGTGATGCGAAGTTGTCGAAATTTTGTCCCACGGGGTTACTTTTGCGTAGTAAATGTACTGGCACTGGGCTGCCTTATTCAAGCACCTTCAAATAACACCAGACCGAGCAAGGATCACACCTGCCAACATTGACTCAAAAAGTAAGCGCCTTAACCGTTCGAGCCACTCAGCCTGGCAAATCGATCGCAATTTTAGACTTCTTTACTCAGCGATTACTTGCTGAAGTTCCGGTGATCTAAAATAAGGACGATGTTGGTGGTAATTATTGATTTATAAACCGTATTATTTAGATATGTTTTTAATTTTCTTGTTAGTTGCCGGGCTGAGTAGCTCAGATGGTTAAGGCGCTGGCCTTCTAACCCCAACTTGGGAGGTTCGATCCTGGCTCAGTCCGGTGGTATTTGAAGGTGCTCAAATACGACAGCCTCGTGTCGGTAGATTTACTGGCACGAAAAAACTCCTGCGGGACTAAATTCCGGCACCTCGGCGTCTCCGAAGACCGTAAAAGTAGTTAGTGGGACGTAAAGCAAATAACAATTATTATTATTATTATTGTGTGTTAGTTAATCAATTTGTTTGTTTGTTTTTTGTGTATACAGATACAGCTACATTCAGCGCTTCTCAGTTTCACTGTCACAGAAGAATTACCAAATGTAAACTTTGACAGTAAAGCGCAACAGACATAACAAATATATAACAAGTTCACGTACGTCTAAATAACAATTTTCTAAATCGACAGCTCACATATTCATAGCCAAGTCGTCGTTGGTTAGGATGGTGGCAAACCACTTCATATTAACTTATTTTCTTGATACTTATGCTATCATTTTAAGGCAACCCTTTTAGTTTACTTGTAGTGACTGTTAATGATGCGATCGTAGCCACGGGACTTCTTGTTTTACCCGAAATCCGAACCATATGAACATAAATTTTCATTTCAGAAATTCCTCATTATTTGACAGGTATTCGAATGCGGCCACCTAGGTGAGCAGCCCGTGAAAATATCAAGCTACCACGCCTCAGTTCTCTGCAAGCAAGGAAGCCACGAATATTGTTTCCCGTGGTTTCCCATTTTCAAACCAGGTAAATGCCGGGGCTTTACCTTGTATGTCAACATTCCCTCATCTGACAATGGAGCACAGTTCTCGAAATGCGTTAAAGTGAATTATTTAATAAAAACTTGGAAAGTGACTAGTAACTCATTTATTATGTCATAAAGAGCTCAATCCGCCTCTGTGGTGTAGTGGTTAGTATGATTAACTGCTACCCCTGGAGGTACTATTTCGATTCCCGGCTCTGTCACGAAATTTGAAAAGTGGTACGAGGGCTGAAACGGGGCCGACTCAGCCTCGGAAGTCCAACCGAGCAGAAGGGGGCATCCTCGAAGTAGTTTTCCGTGGTTTTCCACTTCTCCTCCAGGCAAATGCTGGGATGGTACCTAATTTCTTTCCCTCTTCCTTGTCGATCTCTTTGATCCACCCATTCCCCAACAAACCCCCTGTTTAGCACAGCAGGTACAGCGAGGTACTGGTCATCCTGCCTAGTTGTATCCCAATAGTCTTGCGCTCCAGGACACTGTCCTTCAGACGGTAGAGGTGGGATCCATCGCTAAGTCTGAGGGAAAAACCAACCCTGGAGAGTAAACGGATAAATGAAATGTCGTATGGCTTTTAGTGCCGGGATATCCCAGGATGGGTTCGGCTCGCCAGGTGCAGGTCTTTCTATTTGACTCCCGTAGGCGAGCTGCGCGTCTTGATGAGGATGAAATGATGATGAAGACAACACATACACCCAGCTCCCGTGCCATTGAAATTAACCAATTAAGGTTAAAATCCCCGACCCGGCCGGGAATCGAACCCGGGACCCTCTGAAACGAAGGCCAGTACGTTGATCGTTCAGCCAACGAGTCGGACAGTAAACGGATAAAGAAAGGAAGATAAAGAGGTAAAGAGGTTTTTAGTGTTTGTTTCACGTGCCCGTTTTTTTCAACGAAAAGCTTCGTAAACGTCTTTCATATAACAAAGCAAAAATATTTTTCTGCTTTTTTAACACTCCTTCACAAATTTTGATGTTCATTTGTTTGGAAGTATGCTGACCTTGGTGGTCTTTACCCCAAACGGGCTAGCTCAAGTATATGTGCCTAGAAGAGAGAGTGTTTATCATCCCGGAACATAAAGTTGAAAATATAGTGACCATATATCAAAATCTCGATTTCGTAAATTTAAAAAAATGGACATAATGCCATTTAATTCCACGTCACAGAAATACTCTTTACGCTCAACACAGAAAGTATGTATCATCTGTCGCCTAGAAAAGTTTTAAGTACCGACTATAAGATTCGAAGAACCATACTTCCTGTATCACTCAGTCTAATGCTACTGTATTGGTAAAGGGAACAAGAGTAATTGGTCTAATAATGTTAGTTGAAGCATTGTCAGACTCAGGTGTCGTCCCATGGTTGCCACTCTACATTCACAAGTTGAGAACCCCCACCATTACACATTGCACTGAGAAGGTTGACGACAACTTTGTTCGAGTCTATACTTACCCATATCCGTCTGCACTCTGTCCATTAACTCGGCAGGTGTTACTGTTTATAATTAGTTTAGTTCTGTTTCAAAATCGATCACGTATATGCTATGTGTAATAAAATCATTGAAGCTTTACGAGTATAGTATGTTCCAGCCGTTTACACTCAACAACAGGTAGCGGCGTCTTAGGGTTGATGCCCTGTGGAACACCTCGCAAGCGGAACGAAACGCGAACCCTTGAAGAACTTCAATTTATTACCTAAGACGAAAGCAGGAATACAATGGAGCTCGAAGGGTGAAAGGTCGACTTTCTCACTTCCCACAGAAAGACAGACAGACTGTTCTTCGGTATAGAAAAAGAGTTGAAATAGTGTAAAGGAGGCATTAATTTCTTCTACCGAAGCCGCTGCGCAGTATTATTGCCAATCAGACCCACGTTCGATTCTCAACTCTGCTTTAAATGAATTCGGTTGGATAGACATCGATTAGAAAAAGAAAATGGAGAATATATTGCTGAATGAGGATTTTTTTTAAAAAAAAAGGAAGAACTGTCCCTAATATTAGAACATACTATATTAGTTTCTTATGACGCATGAAAATGTCCGACTTGCTAAATAAATTGACGCCGGGCTGAGTAGCTCAGACGACTGAGGCGCTGGCCTCTTGTCGCCAACTTGGCAGGATCGATCCTCGCTCAGTGCTGTGGTATCTGAAGATGCTAAAATACGTCAGTAGATTCACTGGCACGTAGAGGAACTCCTGCGGGACCGAATTCCGGCACCTCGGCGTCTCCTAAAACAGAAAAAAAGTAGTTCGTGGGACGTAAAACCAATAACATTATTTATTATTAATTAAATTGATGTATCATTTATTTGAAAACTGCTAGAAAGACATTTTTTGTTTGCTAAGTTATGATTTAAATTACTCCTTTAGTCACACGCCTTTCTTGAAACAAATGTATTTGTAAAATAAGTGAAAAAAAGGCTTTTATCCACCTCTGTGGTGTAGTGGTTAGTGTGATTAGCTGCCACTCTCGGAGGCCCGGGTTCGATTCCCGGCTCTGCCACGAAATTTGAAAAGTGGTACGAGGGCTGGAACGGGGTCCACTCAGCCTCGGGAGGTCAACTGAGTAGAGGTGGGTTCGATTCCCACCTCAGCCATCCTGGAAGTGGTTTTCCGTGGTTTTCAAATTCACCTCCGGGCAAATGCCGGGATGTTACCTAACTTAAGGCCACGACCGCTTCCTTCCCTCTTCCTTCCCTATCCCTTCCAATCTTCCCATCCCCCCGCAAGGCCCCTGTTCAGCATAGCAGGTGAGGCCGCCTGGGCGAGGTACTGGTCCTCCCCCAGTTGTATCCCCGACCCAGAGTCTGAAGCTCCAGAACACTGCCCTTGAGGCGGTAGAGGTGGGATCCCTCGCTGAGTCCGAGGGAGAAACCAACTCTGGAGGGTAAACAGATTATGAAGAAGAGTTTAAAAAATGCATTACTTTGATGGTTAGATTGGGCATTTGGTATCTTTAATGTATTTTATTTTATACGTTTACGGCCATTAAAGATCACGTTCACCACGAGGCTACACTCCGCACACCATAACAGGGCAAACACGGCTGGCACGGGGGATGGGTGTATTTGCCGTCTTCATCATCATTTCACCCACATCACGCCGCGCAGGCCACCCACGGGTGTCAAATCCAAAGATCTGCACCTGGTGAGCCGAAGATGTCCTCGGACACTCCTGGCACTAAAAGTCACACCCCATTTAATTTTTATTTCCAAGCGGTCTGCTCATACACTAGTGTCCAAAATTTAGGCATAAGTTACGAGTAAGCAGGGTAACAGGGAATAGACAGCAAATCGCACGATATATGCACCTACCAACCTTACTTGTTCGCTCTGTATAGGAAAGGAGTGTTCCCTGCTTTGACTAGCGGCGTAACCGCAAGATAAACACAGCCAGTGTCTGCGCCCCATATTCCCTCAGTCGTGTTTGCCCTGTTATAGTGTGCGGAGTGTAGCCTCGTGGTGAACGTGACAACATAATGGCACAACGACGCCATTTGGACCCCGTTTTGCAGGGTAGAATACTCGGCCGCCTGGAAGCAGACCAGACACAGACCGAAGTCGCCTTATCCTTGAATGTGCCACAAAGTGTCATTTCCAGGCTTTGGAAACGATTTCGAGACCAGGAGATGTTAGTCGTAGGCCAGTACTAGGTCGACCAATGGTAACACCCCACAGCAGGACCGATATCTGGCCTTAACCGCCCGACGAAATCTGAGTGCACCTGCAAGACAATTGTCGGCGGAGCTTGCAGTCATCTCAGGGGTTGCCGTTTCCCGGCAAACTGTTTACTGGAGGCTCAGGACAGCAGGGCTGTTTGCCCGACGTCCAGCGGTATGCATCCGCTCATTCCAGCACAGAGACGGGCCCGTTTCCTGTGGGGCCGTCAACATCGAAACTGGACCATAAATGAATGGAGGCATGTGCTCTTCACAGATGAATCCCGCTTCAGTTTGCAGAACGATTCCCGTCGCACATTAATCTGGGGGGGGGGGGCCGGGAAGCAGATACAACCATAGGAACATCGTGGAACGGGACCAGCATGGTGGTGGTGGCGTCATGGAGTGGGGTGGCATCATTTTGAATGACCTTACGGACCTGCACATCTTCCTGGGTGGTCCGAGGAACACTGCTAACGTTCGGAGATACAGGGATGAAGTACTGGGACCACATGCTCGACACTTCAGAGGTGCGGTTGGTCCAAACTTCCTCTTAATGGATGATAATGCCCGACCGCACCGCGCTGCTCTGATGGATGAATTTCTGGCTGGGGAAGACATTCATCGCACGGACTGGCCAGCGAGGTCTATGGATCTGAATCCTATAGAACATGCCTGGGATGCATTGGGGAGGCGAATTACACCTCGTGAGCCTCCACCAAGGACCCTCAAAGATCTTCGCATTGCCCTTTTGGAGGAATGGGATCGACTGCCACAAGAGCTCTTGGACCATCTGATAGAGAGCATGCCACGTCACTGCTAAGCATGTGTGGCCGTTAGAGATAACCATACACCATATTAACAGCATATTTTGTTGTGGAAGACATTGCCAAGATTTGTTAGTTGTTGTCAAAGGTGTACCTTAGCCATCAGAACCTTTCTGACACTGTTTATTTGGACAAGTTGTGTGACATATGGTGTGTGATTCAGCAATCTGTCTGACATTCCTATCAGTCAGTATGGCCTCTTTTAGTATTTATTTTTAACTTTTGGACACTAGTGTAGCTTACGATTCCCAAATGAGGACGAATCACCATCACAGCGTCATTATCCTTCACTCTATAAGAACAATGTGGACAGGTTTGGAATTGAATTCAGGCTTTTGGCACGCAATCTAGTGATCAGAAATTGTATGCCACCATCTCTCCTACCCTGTCGGCGAATATTCAGATAGTGAATTTTATTCCACCAACGGGACTCGAACTGGTTGACCACGATGCCATTTGATGCCTTAACGATCGTGATCACCAGGCGGGCTATGTGCGGTGTAATATGTGCATATATCTTTCAAACAAAAGAATGGTGAATAGTCAGATTTTCATGAAGGCTTTGAAACAGCTAAATGAGACAACTGTCACGAGACACCGGTGATCTCAAACGCTCTGAATGAATCGCACGAATACATGCTTTGAAAAATCGTTCAAAACGAATAAATAAATAAATAAATAAATAAATAAATAAATAAATAAATAAATAAATAAATAAATAAATAAAATAAATAAATAAATAAATTACGCTGATCTGTGACTTTTCCACGCAAAGGTCAGCAGCTGCCTGCTAACAACATTAGACCGTGACAAGTTGAATCTCCACTGAAAGGTATAGCTGCAGTTTTACTCACTTCAAAAAAGACAGACAAGCTGTTGGTCGGTATAGAAACACAGTAAAGGGGCATTAATTTCTTCTACCGAAGTTGCTCTTGAAGAGTTCGGCTGCGAGTTACTGTGTAAACTGAGTGCATTGGCATCGTAAGGAAAATTTGTCCCATGATTATTATCAAAATATTGGAGACAACGTGGTTACTGCTGAAAATAGAAACGCAATCGGGTTCGAGTGTATGAAGTTTGTAAGTATGTCATGTAGCATAATCATGCAAAAATATAATGGGGATGACACAGAAATGCATGTTGTTACGCTGGATAGATATATTGGTTTTGAAGAAGAGGAAGAGGCTGCACCTGAAGGTGGCTGTAGCAATACAAGACTTTCTTCTCCAGAGCAGTAGCAATCGTCAAGTGAAAGGGAGTACGAACTATCTTCACCCAAAATGTGGAGGCGCAGCGTATTAAAAGATATTGATGGCAGCATACTCGAAAACATATTGCCTATGATAACTATTACAATCGTGGCTTCAATCCCAATAGCAAATTAATGAGGTGCTATTAGTGCATTAGAAGTAAATCAAATAGCAAATTAATTCTAAAATATATGAAAACGAGGTCAATTCAAATTAAAAAGGCTGTAAAATAATTACAACTTTAAAAGAACATGTAATGTCGCAATTTGATAGACACAAGAGTGTATCGATCTTCAGTGCACTACTGGTATCTGCAAATACAATATTAAGGCTGAATGTGTCATTTCATCCGGGAATATTGCAATAATCGTCACATGTAAGGACATAGAAAAGGATAATAGCATACGTCGGAAGGTACGAGAGTTTCTGGAGGAAGAGAACACATTTATGACATAGGGAAGTGTGGGCAAAAAGGACCTGTCTGGAAATGTGACCAAAGCCAATTGCATTGTGAAATGTCTTCAATGTCAACACTATATAAAGTTGAGAGAAAACTATAGCTTGTGTGCTGCAGTTTGTATACACCTGTACAGACAGCTATACAATTCATGTTGCCTTATTAATGAATGACACATTAGCTAACAAGCTGTATATCTCTTCTCAAGAGAAAGTTTCAAAGATATTTGAAGCAACATGTCTACGGAACATACATATGGAGGCAAACAAAAGTGAAAAAATGACGAAAGAGCATGTTAAAATGTTTTCTAACTTCAGTCCTTGGTTAACATGTAAGTAAAAAGAGAGAAGTAAGTGTTAAACTCATCTGAAGCCGCGTCGTTGCAACTCTACAGCAACTAAATGAGCTCCTGACGGGGACGTTATGCATTTCGTTGAGGAGACGTTCCCCGCTGTCACCTTAAGGTGGCCAGTACACCTTTTGCTACACTACATTGAGATACAATCAATTTATATACTCCAACAGCTAGATCGACTGTTTAAACAAAATCTTGCAACTTTAACGTACATTCATTGGCATGCATGTAATGATGCTCGCATTTTCAAAAAGCCTAGGAATTGTCTGTAATGGTTTCTATCACATTTTCTGTAGTAATATAATGGGAGTTCTAGAAATTATCTAGGGAGTATCTGAAATTCGAGTTAAATTTGACTATTTAGCGGATCACTCCGAAATGAAATAAGTACGAAAATAAAAGAAAAGAAACTTAGTAGATTTAATACCAATACAGGGCATAATGGATAGGTTTCCGGCGCCTTGGCTGAATGTCCGTGTAGAAGCCTTCGGTTTTGAGGGTCCTGGGTTCCATTTCCGGAGGAGCCGGGGAATTTGACTGATTATGGTTAATTCCTCTATCTCGACAACTATGTGTTTGTGTTCGTGTTAGTACACATGTCTTCATCTACATACACACTACGATAAACTACATCAACCACACAGTACTGAATATATCCTTCCACAGAATTAGCGTAACGAAGGGCACCCGGTCGTTAAACTGGGCAAAAACTACACAATGTACCGAACCCGAACAGTTTAAGACATGATCATTTCACTTTAATTAAGATTTTTCGCTTTATTTCGCGAAATAGATCTCACAACACTTGAATTTTGCTTTAATCTTTCTTTCTTTCTTTCTTTCTTTCTTTCTTTCTTTCTTTCTTTCTTTCTTTCTTTCTTTTCTTTTCTTTCTTTCTTTCTTTCTTTCTTACCAAGCTCGATAGCTGCAGTCGCTTAAGTGCGGCCAGTACCCAGTATTCGGGAGATAGTAGGTTCGAACCCCACTGTCGGCAGCCCTGAAGATGGTTTTCCGTGGTTTTCCATTTTCACACCATGAAAATGCTGGGGCTGTACCTTAATTAAGGCCACGGCCGCTTCCTTCCCACTCCTAGCCCTTTCCTGTCCCATCGGCGCCATAAGACCTATCTGTGTCAGTGCGACGTAAAGCAAAAAATAAAAACTCTTTCTTTATTTCTTTCTTAATCAGTTTACCATCCAGGGTTGGTTTCTCCCTCTGACTTCCGCGAGGGATCCCACCTCTACTGCCTAATGGCAGTGTCCTGGAGCGTGAGACATTGTGCTGGGGTTTAGAACTGATAAGGAGGACTAGTACCTCGCGCAGGCGGCCTCACCTGCTATAAGGGACCTTGTCGGGGGATAGGAAGTTCGGGAGAGATAGAAAAGGAAGAGGCAAGGATGTGAACATGGCCATAAGTTAGATACCATTCCGGTATTCGTCTGGAGGAGAAGTGGGAAACCACGCAAAAACACTTCGAGGATGATAGAGGAGAAAATCGAACTGCCCTATACTCAGTTGACCTCCAACCCTCGTACCACCCTTCACATTTCTTGGCAGAGCCAGAAATCGAACCCGGGCCTCCAGGGGTGGCAGCTAATCACACTAACCACAGAGACGGTCTTTGATTTAATCATTTCTTAAAATTAGGTTAAAAAAAGATACATTCGTTTAATTTAAGAATTACTTATGTGAAAGAGAGAGATATATATAGACACAATATTGATAATCATTCATTATTAATTCATTATTATTCTAGCAAAGATTACGAAATAACCTTTTCACTCTGCATAGCCATACTATTAATGGAATTTTTACAATATTAAAAGGCATTTATGTCGAATTGAGGAATCTGTATTCTGTCTTTAATTATCCTTCACACACGTAATATTGGAATACAATTGCAAGCTCGTTATTTTCTATGAATTTAGCCTCATTCGCACTTATTGCAAAATAAGTAAAATCCCATTTAGCCTGATCGTCTTAATTCACTTTAATTCACAAAAATAAAAATCATTTTTTCCTTAGGCCTAACCAGAATCGTAAGAATATTTAAGATATCTCAAAACCGCTTCAATTTTTTTTGTCGCCCTTATCGTTAATGCGAAAAAGTCATGCCTCTAATAATGTGAGTGCATTAATATAAAACAAATCATTTTTTTGTACAATTTGCTTCACGTCGCACCGACTCTTATGGCGACGATAAAATAGAAAGGGCCTAGGTGCGGCAAGGAAGCGACCGTGGCCCTAATTAGGATACAGCCCCAGCATTTGCCTGGTGTGAAAATGTGAGGGCTACCGTCAGTGAGGTTCGAACCCGCTCTCTCCGGATCGGCCTGTTAATAATTTCGTGTGGCTATTTCTAGCCGGGTGCAGCCCTTAACTCGGGCGGTAAATCAAAATGTATTATTGAAGACATTGAAAAGCAAAAGCTCTTCTGATGAATGTATATAAAAATAACTGAACATAGATGCGATAATACGGAGGTGATAATACGAAAATGACAACACTGTGGCGAGGTAGACAGCTCTTGATTGGTTAAAATTCTTATGTTCGCGTACCGGTTTAGACTTTGCAGCCACGAGCCAAGTAGTGATTTTTTTTTGTATTTGAGTATATAAATGAATACTTTGCAAAATGTTTTAAAATCTAACATCATCAAGGATTTCCTAGAAAAAGTCCTTTAACACTTTAAAAAAAAATATTCGGAGGTTTCTTGAAAAAAAAACATGAATTGGTATTCAAAATTAAAATTTGGAATTTCAATATAAACTCGAAATTTAGAGGTAGAAAACTTAAAATTTCAGAACGTGTAGCTAATTGTACCGGTAATGGTCCTATAAATTTTCGTATGCATGTGAATTGTGGTATGGGAGATATATGGTATTTTCCGTGCACATGCATGACGTGTCCGCAAATTTAAATTGTTTCAAATAGAAAAGCCTGCAGCATATTACTCATATAAATAAAATACACTAAAATTAAAAAAATGGAATGTAGTTTTTAATAGTTGGCTTTACGTCGCACCGACACGGATAGGTCTTTCTGCGACGATAGGGCAGGAAAGAGCTAGGGGTGTGAAGGAAGTGGCCGTGGCGTTGATTAACATACAGGCCCAACATTAGCCTGGTGTGAATATGGGAAACTACAAATGAACATGCTCAGGGTTGCCGACAGTGGGGTATCTATCGTATCCTGCCTTCTGTCATGATATTTCTCATATAACTGAATTTTCCTTCTTGTTCTTTCCTGTATCTTCTCCTGTATTTAAGTGCATTTTCCTTTGTTTATGTCATTGTTTATGTAAATACGTAATATATGGAGGATTTTACAGTTTTTTTGACTATAGGGTATTTGTGCCCTTTGTAAATGCTTGTATATTTTTCATTTTATATTGATAACTATTGTACATATCTCATAGTTTTGCAATTCGGCGTTATGCTGTTGCGGGTTCTAATAAATAAATAAATAAATAAATAAATAAATAAATAAATAAATAAATAAATAAATAAATAAATAAATAAATAAATAAATAAAACTACCTCCCGAATGCAAGCTCACACCTGCGTTTTCCTAACCGCACGGCCAACTCGCTCGGTTTTTATGGAAGTATCGCCAATACTTCAATTACAAGGTGAGTCTAAAGATGTAAGTGAATGGACTGATTTCGCAATGGCAGCTTGTGGTAACGCTGCGTGCAAGCGGATGTGAATAGAGAGACATTTCGAGAAGCGCAACGTAGCGTTGAACACACGGAACTGAAACAGGCTAGTCTGCTGCGGCCAGTCGAATGTAGTGCTTGTGAAGACTCGTGCCATAATGCAAAGCTGCAACACATGAAGGTTTGTTGCAAATTGGGAAGAAAAAACATGCGACGGAGACGCCGCGATGATGGTGCAAGTGTACGGAACATAAGCCGTAAGCAGAAAGAACGTGGCACATTATCGAGAGTTTCCTGTCCACGCCGAAAGCGCTTGAACCGACGTACACACATTATCTGCTTATTGGTGGTGAATTTTTGTAGGAAAACAAAAGTATTAACAGTATTAACTATGCAGAAATCTGAGCCGTCGATGAAATTGTGTATGAAAAGTGTGGAAATTTAAAGACCAGAAAACTTTATAGCACCAAGAGCTGAAAAAAATAAGAATAGATCAAGTGAGGAGAGGTTAGGTGGCATATGAGGTCAGACAAACTAAACGGTTCACCTGGAGTGTTTTGTCCCCCAACTAATGGTTTACAATTTTTAAATGCTGCTCAAGATACTGTGAGATACTACTAAATGTCATCTCGCTAATTATTACAAATTACTGTACGTTGTCAAAGAGTGTTATTGCATATGGAGCTCTCTAAACATGGCCAGTCTAAACCGCTCGAAACTTGTTTGACAAACCTCTACCATTTTATGCACTCTGTTATGATTAACGTCGTCTATTATCACCTTAACTTCGCGTCGACATTTTTTCATTATATGGAAGTCTCTTCAGTGATGTTACCATGTAACAATGGAAAAAAATCACAATAGGAATTTTAAAAATGATTAAATGTTTGACCGTTCAATAAACTTGAATAATACTGTATTGATTAAGCAATTACAACATTCTTTGTACAGCATGCAAACCCCCCCCACCCCCAGTAGAGAATATAATTTTCTTAGTAGGATAACCTGATGTGTGTAAGAAGAAAGCAGACTTTTTGTACTCTTTCAGCTCTTATTCATATAATCAGACATTATTTAGGAAATAAACGTTCCTTGTAAAATAGCCAACAAATAGACATTACCATAACGCTCGGAAATTTGAGTTAAATTGTACATCCTTTACCAACATAATAGGTTAAAATTCATGCTAATATTTATGGTGCGTTTCACTGGAGAGTTATTAAGGAAAGTACTGTCTCCAATTGTCGACTCACAAATTAGAAACCAAGGGCACATAATTTTGACCCCTTGGTTTTATTTTTTAAAATATGCTGTTGTGTATTTTATAGTTAATGGAAGGAACGAGAGACCTGCCAGAAAATACTTCGTCCAAGGAAAAATACGCTGGATAGAGACAGTGTAATCAATGTGGAGGGGAGAGGTTTAAGATGGTAAGATATCCTGGAACAGAAGATGTATGCAGACAGAAAGAGATTGTGATGATAAACGGCATGATTCATGGTAAGTACGACCCAATGGGCCTTTCATCCTGTTGATGTTCACCACACCCGGGAAACTGGAGTTGATGAATGATGATCAATGATGGTAATGATGATGGTGATGATGGTGACGATGACTTGAAGGGGGTCAAAGGTTACCTAGCTGTAACGTTAATGGTGCACTTGCTTCATATGGCAAAGCGTGGATTACTAGAAAATTAAAGACCAGTTTTCTGAGCTGGGACATGAGATCATATTTACCAACTAATCAAATTTCAGGAATTCTGAAAGCCTTTTTAAACGTTGTGGTATATACCCGGTTTGACTAGGAAACTTCGACCATATAACAAGTTTTCTTAGTATTACTAATAGATTATTATTATTATTTATTTATTATTTAGCGTATGGCTTATACAGACAATATCAGTAATATATATACATATTTACAGCTGAGAAACAAATTAATTTGTGCTTCACAATTGAATATCAAGCTTTTTAATCCAACGTATAGCTTCTGGAGATACCAGCAGGAAGTCATCTTCATCACCGTGATACGCTCGAATCTTACATTCCCTGACGATATGATGAGCAGTCTGGTGTGGAGCTCCGCAGTCACAGTCTGGATTAGGTAGCTTTTTCCACTTATGGAGCGCGGCTCTGAGCCGGCCATGTCCTGTTCTGATTCTATTCAGGGCAGTCAAGGTCTTGCGTGGTAGGTGGGATCCACTTGGAAGTTCGGGACCTGAGAAGAAGGTGTGAAGGCGCACATCCGTTACTGCTTCCCATCTACTTTTCCACTCATCAAGAGATTTAAGATCCTTAGCATCTATGTTAGCAGTATCACGCAGAGTTGGATGGCGTGATTTCAGTCTATTAAGATTCAGAAGTGGCAGGTCACTATTCGCGGGTAGACTAGGATTTCTTGAGATCTTGTGGAATTCCTTCATAAGGGCATTAGATCGCCGTAGATCAGATGGCATTATACCAGTTAGCAGTGGAAGCCAATGAACTGGAGTAGATGTGATTGCGCCAGATATGATGTACATTGTGGTATTAAGCTGGGTGTCAACAAGCCTTGTATTATGACTGTTCATCCAAACAGGTGCACAATACTCAGCACTTGAATACACCAAACCCAGGGCTGAAGATCTCAAAGTGGTTGCTGAAGATCCCCAGGTAGTTCCACGCAGTTTATGAAGGATGTTATTTCGAGACTTCAACTTTTGTGCTAAGTTCAGGAGGTGTCGTTTGAAGGATAGTGTACGGTCCAAGATGACACCAAGGTATTTTGGGTTCCAGTTGTGACGAAGAATTCTCCCTCTGAAACTAACATTTAGTTTCACGTTCGGCAAACGATTATTTAAATGGAAGCAAGACACTTCTGTTTTACTCACACTGGGTTGAAGTCTCCAGATTTTGAAGTAATTTTCCAGTATCAGCATGATAATGCTCCTACTATTATCGAATATATCTCCCCATCAACATTGTTTTCCTGTTAGAAAGGAAATTTTAGAACACAAATTGAATTAGTCACTTTTGCACCATATATCCTCAAGTGTTACCAAGCCATAAGTTTCACATTCAAGTTCACAGTCAGATTAAATGTGAAAGTCAAAAATTAGAAAACGACCACACATTGACCTGTGAAGTACATTGAAAACAACTGACAACGGACAGTTGAACATTGTGCAAATGCTATATGATGAAAATAAGGGGTTTTCTCTTTACTCTTCCTATCTTTCTTTTTAACGGCTTAAAGGCGCGTAAATATTTTCTTCGACAATGGAATGGGGAAGACCAACGAAAGTAACGGTTGTTTATTTGCCTTGTCTGAAAGTGGGAAGCCACAGAAAATCAGATATCAGTGGTTGGGTAGAATCTAGTATCTCTCGTAGTTAAATACCATGAAATGGTCTTTTCTTTGTGGATAGGAGCATTATCATGCTGATACAGGAAACGTCCGATTTCAAACTGTTGCCACAGCGTGGGAAGGGTGCTATGGTTTAAAATGTATTCATGAACACCTACGTTCATTTTCCATTGACCAGATCAAACTGTCCGAACCGAAACTAGAAAAAATCTCCCCAGATAATCACACCTTCTCCACCCATTACACTGTCGCCACAACAAATTCCGATCACCAGGCATCTCAGCATATACCGTGGCGCATCACTAGACATCGGATACGAATACGAATGCAAATGCATATTTTGTTTGCCAATATGTAGACCGCCGAAACCGACAAGGAAGTGCATTTGATAGTGAAACTGGACGAATTTTTAGTGCGTATATTGAGCACAAAATTCTATAATGCTGAAAGAACCGCCGCACGGCTATGTAGGGCCAGCTGCGGGAGGGAAAAACGCGCATCCATCTTTGTAAAATAGCTAGCCGGATGCCCGTTGCTTGTTACTCAAAGCAGGAGGTGATCTAAAACATCGAGCGAAATCAGAACATTTCGTCAGACCTCGGGAAATTAATCATAAAATTTTGGCTAATAACCCCAATTGGAAGAGATTTCGGCACTGCCATTAGTGAGAAAGTAATTAATTAAGAATTTTTGAATCATTTGATGAAACTCATTTCACAGGGATATATATATATATTATGTCTAGAGAGAAGTTCGCCTGGCTATCGACAGAGTGGAATTGACATGAGGCAAAGTCATTCAGTCAAAATACGCGGGAACGACACCCACGGAATTAATTACGTCTGTGAAAGAAGCATATGAAATCAACGATCAACACCATTGTGATCGGGAAAATAGGCGGTATCTCTGGTGTGAGTCTCAGAGAAATCGGTCCAGCGCAGCGGTTAGAAGATGGCATGATTGCTCAATAGAGATAACGCGTTGTACCGCCTCCCTAGAGTGAGTATAAATACTCCTTCTGAAAACGAAAGAAGCACTCAGCATTCATCTTACCGAGAGGGCGCACATTTTATTTACGACATTCATCCTGGTAGGTGAGAATATCATAGTGGCTATTTGTAGGATTTATGAACTTCTGCGAGGAAGACAGCGAAGTCCCGGTTTGCTTTATGAAATTATTATTAACACGGTTACTTTGACAATCGGTAAAGAAGAACAGTTGGTTTCTTGTGAGAGAGCATCATTGTTTCACGCTCACTCACGTTTGGTAGACACCTGGTAAAAAGGGTAGGAGCTTTCCACGATTTCATCAGTTGACTGGTCGAGGAGGGAATGGTATGGTCCATTTTGTGTTATATGCATAATAAAATTTGTTATGTTAGTTCGGGCTCAAGAAAATTATTTGCGTTGCATCAAGACAAGTGCAGAGTCAGTGTAATTGATATGGTAGATTTTAAATGAAGAATGCCACCTATCATTATGCCACGCTAAGTCGGAGGTTGCTGGCTTGGTAAATGCAGCCAAAATGTCGCAACATCAATCAGTATAATTACAAGTCCGTCTAATTATGTCTTTTATGTCTTTGTAGTAAGAAATATAAATGCTTGTCATTTTAAATTAGTAAATAATGACACCGTGTTTTATATGCGGCGTGTGTAGAATCAAGTGTGTCGCGATGATGATTATGTGTCACGTCGGCAGAAGGTTCCAGGAAACACTGTAGGTGCGATTTTCGGTCATGTCGCCGCGACGTGTACAACTGTGTTAAATTTTTTAAAATGTGAAGGTAAGTATTACAATAAAAATCAGTTAAATATATTCTTACCGATAAAAGTTATAATAATGATAAAGATAACAGTTGTAAGTGTAATAAAGTCAAATAATAATATTCGCTTTAGGAGTAATTGAGATAATAATAATAACAATAATAATGCACTCAGCAGTTGTGTGAGCACGGTTTACAGTTTCATGTCGAAATCCAGAGAAGTGAGATAATTTTGGCATTTGGAATTTTAATTTTGTGACACCATGTATTTGAGATTTAGAATCACGGTATGCTGTTTTGCTCCTGCGTCTGGGAAAATTTAGAGAAGCTACTTTGAAATCATTATGAAATTGTTTGGTTATGGGATAGCTTGTACCAAAAATTTGATCAAGCAAGAAGAAATGGATCTTAACGAGGAATGGAATATTGATGAGAATGATTAGGAAGAAAGTTTGAGGCAGCGTAAGCCCTGTATTTTATGACTGGGAAGTTCTAAGCAGGATGCCGAAGAGAAAAGGCCATGTAGTTTGTTGGAGAGGGATTTTTGTGACAGGGTGTATATGATGATGTGCGATATTTCCGAGACAGGCTGTATAAGAGGAAGGACATCCTGTAGCGATCCTGAACGTTAAACAGAGCGAGAAATTTAAGTGTTATCAAATCCAAGTGAGTGCGTTGTAACGCATATTTTATGTACAAGTGATGTTCTCCCATCATTATTATTTTACGTAAGACTGTAGATAACTTCAGTTAAGTCAAGTTGACGATTCTATTTGATACCAGCGAAGTGTATTTTGTTATAACCGACCTCACGAACAAAACCCACTCTTACACACGGTCGAGGTAATATTTGCCCTTTGGAAATTGAATTTTATTCTGTATCTTTACGAGGCGAAAAACATCGCGAATTGTAAACATAGCGGGTGAGAGAATGAATTAATCAGATTGAGAGTTTATCCTGGGTATGTTGATGAGAGATTACTTCACTAGAGAGTTTACAATGACACATGTTTGGAGTGTTGACATTGCAGGTTATTTGAAGCCTGACACTCTAAGCTATGCTGCGAATATCGTGGTGGTTGTGGTTATTGTTTTCAGTAATATCACGTAATATCATACGAGATTTGAGTTTACTTTTATTTAACTAACTTCACTGCATGTGTTTAAATGTTAATGAGTGATAGACTGAATTATTCAAAGCCATTATTTAACTTCGATATCACACTTTATCGCAGGAAATGGACATAGTTAATATTATTCCAAATTCGAGTTCATTTCTGTAGAGGATTTTACTTCATGTGTTTGAATTTCAATGAGAATTAGATTAAAATATCGGGACATTGTTTTACATTTTTGATTTCGCCCGACAGTATCAGCGATGTGTATATACCATAGCGTTGGCTCAACGATAAGTTCGGGATGTCACATGTACATGATTACTGGTAGTGGTGTGTAGACACTGTAGCGTTGGCTTAACGATAGGATCAGGACGCCGTTTTTACATAGCCAAGTCATAGGTTAGAGATTTTCATGAATCGACTTGAAGGAAGTGTCTGCAGTAGTGGATGCTGGTATGGAAGACAGCAGCAGACACCATTTCGACCACGTTTCGCCATAACCTTTATTAGCTGGAAAGTGCTCCTATCATATCATTACGTCAGTAGTGGTTTAAATGTAAGGGTTGTCCCCCGTGAAAACTTCTCTAATGGAGACTCGTCCCTACTACTTAGCCGCGTGCATTGAAGCTCGATGAATTTTCGTTTTCTATTTTACATTATTTTTATTTTACTTCGAGATTTATTGTTCGGGTGTGCGGTGTTTTACGATAGTGCAGTGTGTTGACACTCAGTTAACTTTTTTGTATTGAGGAATTTACACTACGAATGCAGTTTCGATTCGACAGCTGTTATAATATTTTATTTTACGCTATTTACATTAATTAGGTGAGACGTTGGTCTACGGATCACTAGTACTTTAGTTGAAAGGGACAAGTGTAGGTAGACATACTTTTAATTGTAGCTGATGTTATGTAGAATTGGAAAGATTTCGCAGTTTTGTTCAATAAATTCTAGGTAAACACATTTTTTCTCCACATTTGAAGTAGTTATTCTTTCCTCTGATTCCTGTCGATCTGTCAATGAAGTAACTGAAAAGAATCCTACATGACCCCAAGACATGGAATCAATATTGTTCTACCGAAGCAGCCGAGGCAGACGACCGACGATTGAACAGTAAATTCAAGGGTTCAATATGCATATTTGCATTTATTTGAGATTAGTGCATATATTTCAAATTTCAGATTTATTGTGTATGTTTTAGACTTTTGTTACGCATATTGTAACATGTTTTGGAAGCCGTCTTCAAGAAAATGTACAGTAATTAATGCCGTGAACTCTTGCGGAATGAGTGGCCTTGTTCTGATTGAACATTATAGCTGTGGTAAGATTTCAAGGAAAAATCAAGACAAGAACACAGCGTGTGCTTCGAAATTCAAGTATTGTCCTGTCACATCCAAGGATGTAGGGAGATCATTCTCCGAATTTGAAGTTAGTTTTAACGGGAAAACGCCACAGATGTATACCAGAAGACTTGGAGAAGATTGTTGCAGTATTCTGCAAAAAGAATTATGGACAGAAAAAGTAGGGTGTACAGTGTAAAATGAAAGGAAAGTGTGTTTCATCACGTTTGTGTTCTTTTCACACGATTTTCGTACAGCCTTACTAATTATGATTTATCATGTGTATTGATTAACCCACTGTGTCTTACCTCATAGATGTGTGAATATGCTTTAGTAGTGAGCACAAATTCTGCACGGATTGTTTGTGATAGTTGAGCAGCCGCAACTGTAAGTATAGTGTGATGTTTGTTTTTCCGTTCCATTGTTTATTCACGATCACGAGTGTATGCATCAGTGCGGGTGAACCGTGAAACTCTAGTAAAAGAATCATACGTTCGCATTTCATAAAAGTGTTTAAGAGCTTGAAAATAAGTGCATATTTCACCACTTTTTGCAGCATAGTTGTATGCTTATATTGGTGATTTATACAGCATATGCGTCGGACGTCTACTTATCACATCACCTGTGAAATCTCTGGTGGAATCCCCAAACCGGTTATCCCTACACCCGACCTCCTTTATCCCCAGGAATTATTGGGTTCAGTGCTTCTCTTACTTTAACAATTCACAATAATATCGCTAACGGTGGACCTAGGCACCTGTGAAATCTCTGGAGGTATTCCCGAACTGGTTACCCCTACCCCCGACAGCCTTCATCGCCAGGAATTAACCTGTTGCTCATTTTTAGTGTAAAAGCAAAGCAAAGTCACCTCCGCACAGGCCATGAAGGCCTTTGGAGGAGTGGACGGTAAAGGATTCCAATATTGTTAACCTCGGCACGTGATGGGGTAGAGTGGTTAGCTCTACGCCCGACCGCCTTTATCCCCAGGAATTAACCTGGTGCTCATTTTTAATGTAGGCTGAGTAAATCTCAGGGCCTTCTTCCACTACTCCACTGGCCAATGACGGCATTGTTTTCACCACTCTAAGTGACGTCGCGCATTCGTTTTTGAAATTAGTGGCTTCCTGGCAGAAATGACCCTGAAAACCGAGTTCTATCGTCTGTCGACAGATCATTCTATCACTGATCTCTGTCCCTGACCAGCGGCGGAAGATATCTGCAATAGGTGACAAGGATTGGTTCGTACAGAACTCCTTTGAATTCGGCGGTCCTTACCAGTTAATTGCTTAGGCCTAACAGAGCGATCATTGAGTTCAGTGCTTCCCTGACGTAATATCACTGTAATATCGCTAACGGTTGATCTGGACACATGTGAAATCTCTGGTGGAATGGCCGAAATGGTTACTCCCACCCCGACCACTTTTACCCCCATGAATTAACCTGGTGCTCATTTTTAGTGTAGGATGAGTAAGCCTCAGGGCCATGTGAACCTCCGGAAGTGGCAATCTCTTTTGTTAAATTTTTCGATTTCGTGATGGACAATCGAACCCACGTCCACCCGGGTGATCCAAGCACGCGTTTACCACATCGGACAGGCAACGCTTTGTTTAGCGGGGTGCATGAAAACTTTTGGCTAAATAATATATATTGACCGAATGAGCACACGCATATTACTTCACATACAATATACAAGTTATACTGTCGAATTTTGAAAAAAAAAGCTTTATCTACCGAAATATTTCCTGTTTTTTTACCACTCACGTCCTTTTTCGACCTTGCATTTGAATTATTCGACCGTGAAGATTTTCATGTGATAAAAGAAGGTCTTATTGCTACACTTGGTAAGGACGCCGTAATAACTGGACAATGCTGGCTGAAATAATAGCGACACACCATCTTACGTCAACATAATACGCATTCCACCCTGTGGGTGGCGGCGTAGAATAAATGTACGGCCTTAAGCCACGTACAGATTTAGCAATATCGCCTCGCATAGCCCATTTGAATTCGCCCGCGAAGCGATCTGATTGTCTAACTTCAGCAGCTGATAGTATGAGAACGGCGCGAAATATCGAATTAATTTTTTAAAACTTATTTATCAATATGACAAACGCTCTGAAGATCATATACCCAGTTCACGTTGTTTCGGACCACCCTGCATAAGAAGGATCAAAAGAAAAATGTGTTCCACATTGACATGAGTTTTAGCATTGTAGTTCAGTATGTGTGTGTGCCCTGGGTGGGACGCTGTCGTCCAGTTGATCAGTCAGCCCGTAATAAGACTAACTCGTATGCCAGGCAGCAACAACACAAATACTCACTACTTCCCTACATTCTGATATACACAAACAAATTTTATTTTTGCACTCGATAAAATATGAGACCCTGGGCGGAGTTGCATGACTCAAATGCAATTGACAGTATAGGTGTATTTTGATGTCCGCCTCTGAGGTGAAGTGGTTAGTGTGATTAGCTGCCAACCGCCGGAGGCCCAGGTTCGATTCCCTGCTCTGCCACGAAATTTAAAAAGTGGTATGAGCGCTTGAACGGGGTGCACTCAGCCTCCGGAGGTCAGCTGAGTAGAAAGGGAGGGGGTGGCGGTTCGGTTCCCACCACAGCCATCCTCGAAGTGGTTTTCCGTGGTTTCCCACTTCTCCAGGCAAATACCGGGATGGTACCTAACTTAAGGCCACTGCCGCGTCCTTTCCTCTTGCTTGTCTATCCTTTCCAATCTTCCCACACCTCGCATGAAACTCTGTTTATCATAGCAGGCGAAGTCGCCTGCGAGAGATACTGGTACTCCTTCCCATTTGTATCCCCTCGACCCAAAGTCTCACCATACAGGACATTGTCACTGAGGCGGTAAAGGTGGGATCCATCGCCGACTCCGAGGGATAAACCAAGCCTGGAGGGTAAACGGATTAAGAAAGAAAGAAAGAAAGAAAGAAAGAAAGAAAGAAAGACATTATATACACCCCTTCATTCGTGAACATTTTGTAAAGGTATGAAATTTCTATATTGTCGTGTATTAAATAAATCTGCGTTGGATTTCGTTAGAAGTGATAGTAATTATCACCGACAAATATACTGTATTTTAAATTAAAATAATTTTTCGGTTTATCTCAGATAGTTATGGGGTTATTGAAGCCATCCAGGGTCATTTCCAGTTTTTGTCGAGGGTTTAAGGTCAGAAGCCCTATCTGACGTCATGTGATTATTGAGAAGAAAATCTTAAACCATTCGATTCGAAAGTCAGCCTTCCGGGCTGAAAGCTAGCAGTCATCACTGTCCTAATCATGCCACTTATACTGTATATATTGCACCCATAGGTCAAAAGGGTACAATATATCGAAGGCTTTAAGTATTAACATCGTAAGTCCAAGGATAGCCAAAACCAGTTACGATCATCACCAAAAAGCCATTATTTCAGTATTTTTCACCTGCATAAAAATCGTATCACCTGCAGCCCAAAACATAGCAGCAACATCGTCTCCTAGGAGAATAATAGCACAAATAAAACATTGCAACTGTAGTTACGATGTTTGAGCAGGGGAAAAGTTACGATGTTAATACTTGGAGCAGTCGATATATTGCTGAAATGAAGATGAAATAATGGAGTGACTAAGTTGAAAAATATCCGATATGACGTTATCCGCCAATCTCTGAGAGTAACATCGATCTTAGAAGATTAAAAAGAAGAGCCCGAGCGAGTTGACTGCGTGGTTCTGGCCGTTTAGCTCTTAATTTGCATCGTGAGATTTTGGATTCGATTCCTAATATCGGCGGCTTTGACGGTGGTTGTCTGTTTCCACGCCAGGCGTATGCTAGTGCTGTACCTGAATTAAAGCCGCTACTGTTTCCTTTCCAACCGTAACCCTTTCCTATCCCACCGACGGTCGCCCTAAAACCTGTTTGAGTCGGTGTGGTATTAGGCAATTAGTAGAAAGAAAAGGAAAACACGGGAAAGCCGACTCAGATGACTTTGTTATACGTATTGAAAGATCAGACGAATGTGTGGCTTATTTACTTGAGAAGATGATATTATCAATCAAACATCAATCAATACTGATCTGCATTTAGGGCAGTCGCCCAGGTGGCAGATTCCCTGTCTGTTGCTTTCCTAGCCTTTTCCGAAATGATTTCAAAGAAATTGGAAATTTATTGAACATCTCCCTTGGTAAGTTATTCCAATCCCTAACTCCCCTTCCTATAAATGAATATTTGCCCCAGTTTGTCCTCTTGAATTCCAACTTTATCTTCATATTGTGATCTTTCCTACTTTTATAAACGCCATTCAAACTTATTCGTCTACTAATGTCATTCCACGCCATCTCTCCGCTAACAGCTGGAACATACCACTTAGTCGAGCAGCTCTTCTTCTTTCTCTCAATTCTTCCCAACCCAAACATTGCAACATTTTTGTAACGCTACTCTTTTGTCGGAAATCACCCAGAACAAATCGAGCTGCTTTTCTTTGGATTTTTTCCAGTTCTTGAATCAGGTAATCCTGGTGAGGGTCCCATACACTGGAACCATACTCTAGTTGGGGTCTTACCAGAGACTTGTATCCACTCTCCTTTACATCCTTACTACAACCCCTAAATGCTCTCATAACCATGTGCAGAGATCTGTACCCTTTATTTACAATAATATTTATGTGATTACCCGAACGAAGATTTTTCCTTATGTTTATACCTAGGTATTTAGAATGATCCCCAAAGGGAACTTTCACCCCATCAACGCAGTACTTAAAACTGAGAGGACTTTTCCTATTTGTGAAACTCACAACCTGACTTTTATCCCCGTTTATCATTATACCATTGCCTACTGTTCATCTCACAACATTATCGAGGTCATTTTGCAGTTGCTCACAATCTTGTAACTTATTTATCACCCTATAGAGAATAATATCATCCGCAAAAAGCCTTACTTCCGATTCCACTCCTTTACTCATATCATTTATATATATAAGAAAACATAAAGGTCCGATAATACTGCCTTGAGGAATTCCCCTCTTAATTATTACAGGGTCAGATAAAGCTTCTCCTACTCTAATTATCTGAGATCTATTTTCTAGAAATATAGCAACCCATTCAATCACTCTTTTGTCTAGTCCAATTGCACCCATTTTTGCCAGTAGTCTCCCATGATCCACCCTATCAAATGCTTCAGACAGGTCAATCGCGATACGGTCCATTTGACCTCCAGAATCCAAGATATCTGCTATATCTTGCTTGAATCCTACAAGTTGAGCTTCAGTGGAATAACCCTTCCTAAAACCGAATTGCCTTCTATCGAACCAGTTATTAATTTCACAAACATGTCTAATATAATCAGAAAGAATGCCTTCCCAAAGCTTACATACAATGCATGTCAAATTTACTGGCCTGTAATTTTCAGCTTTATGTCTATCACCCTTTCCCTTATACACAGGGGCTACTATACCAACTCTCCATTCATCTGGTATAGCTTCTCCTACCAAACAATAATCAAATAAGTACTTCAGATATGATACTATATCCCAACCCATTGTCTTTAGTATATCCCCAGAAATCTGATCAATTCCAGCCGCTTTTCTAGTTTTCAACTTTTGTATCTTATTGTAAATGTCATTGTTATCATATGTAAATTTTATTACTTCTTTGGCCTTAGTCTCCTCCTTTATCTCGACATTATCCTTGTAACCAACAACATATTGCTGACTGAATACTTCTGCCTTTTGAAGATCCTCACATACACACTCCCCTTGTTCATTAACTATTCCTGGAATGTCCTTCTTGGAACCTGTTTCTGCCTTAAGATACCTATACATACCCCTCCATTTTTCACTAAAATTCGTATGACTGCCAATTATGCTTGCCATCATGTTATCCTTAGCTGCCTTCTTTGCTAGATTCAATTTTCTAGTAAGTTCCTTCAATTTCTCCTTACTTCCACAGCCATTTCTAACTCTATTTCTCTCCAGTCTGCACCTCCTTCTTAGTCTCTTTATTTCTCTATTATAATAAGGTGGGTATTTACCATTCCTTACCACCCTTAATGGTACAAACCTGTTTTCGCATTCCTCAACAATTTCTTTAAACCCATCCCAGAGAGTGTTTACATTTTTTTTTACCGTTTTCCACCGATCATAGTTACTTTTTAGAAACTGCCTCATGCCTGCTTTATCAGCCATATGGTACTGCCTAACAGTCCAACTTTTAAGATCTTCCTTTCTATCACATTTATTTTTAACTACCACAAAAACAGCTTCATGATCACTAATACCATCTATTACTTCAGTTTCCCTATAGAGCTCATCTGGTTTTATCAGCACCACATCCAGGATATTTTACCCTCTGGTTGGTTCCATCACTTTCTGAATCAGCTGTCCTTCCCATATTAACTTATTTGCCATTTGTTGGTCATGCTTCCTGTCGTTCGCATTTCCTTCCCAATTGACATCTGGCAAATTCAGATCTCCCGCTACAATCACATTTCTTTCCATGTCGTTTCCCACATAGCTGATTATCCTATCAAATAATTCCGCATCCGCGTCAGTGCTACTCTTTCCAGATCTGTACACTCCAAATATATCAAGTTGCCTATTATCTTTAGAAATGAGCCTTACACCTAGAATCTCATGTGTCTCATCTTTAACTTTTTTGTAGCTTACAAATTCTTCTTTCACCAGAATGAACACTCCCCCTCCCACCATTCCTATCCTATCTCTACGATACACACTCCAGTGCCTTGAGAAAATTTCTGCATCCATTATATAATTTTTCAGCCATGATTCAACTCCTATTACAATATCTGGTAAATATATATCTATTAAATTACTTAATTCTATTCCTTTCTTTACAATACTTCTACAGTTCAACACTAAATTTTTTTATGTCATCCCTACTTGATTTCCAGTTCCCAGTTCCCTTATCACCGCTCCCTAGGCCATCCCGTTTCCCTGAATGTAGGTGACGAACCAGCACTAGACGTCTGAAAATAGAATGTTGAGCTAGAGTTATGAAGGACTTAGTAGCACGATTCCATTGCTGATTCTACTAGGATCTAAGAAAGGATGCACTGGAGGAAAAGCCGATCCCATTTAACTAGAGAAAGGCGTAGAAGAAGAGGAAAGGATTATTTAATTGGAGGAGTTACCTTGCATTTTATTATCATCGAAAAATTTTGTAACTTGGGTATAAGCTCAGATAAAGTAACTACCGCCAAGTCAGTCTCTCTGTCTGTTATTTAAGTCTTCAACATGGACGTGGTTGGATCCCCAAATAGCATCACTAATTGTTTTGTAGGGAAACCATAAAAAACTTTGGTGGTGCTAAAACTAATCATACTAGACAAGATGGGGTCTGAGTTAATTTGATACTGTTCTCCTCATTGAGTCATGAAGAGCCTCTGAGCTGACTCTGAGGGTAACACCCTTGATGACATAGCCGTCGTCTCAATTTCATTACACAGCACCACTCATACCTGAGCGGCTTCCATACTGTTGCAGCCGTAAATGAGTTTCTTCGAGAGAAAATTTCCTCACAATTTAATTACTGCGTTAATGGAGTGAAAGTACGCCATGAGGATCACAGTGTGTATCTGGGTGTTAATAACGGAAAGTTATTCATTGGGATAATCGCATTAACGGGGATGTAAATAAAGCTTACAGATCTCGCCACATGGGTATGACGGAATGTAGGGGTTGTAGTAAATGTGTGATGTCGCTGTAAAAGTTGCTGAAGTCCCCTATTAGAGTATCGTTCCACCAAAATTACTTGATTCGAGAACTAGAAGAGATCCAAAGGATAGCAGTGCGATTAGTTGTGGGTTACTTCCGGCAAAAGGATAAGTTTACAAAGAAGTTGCGAACTTTGGGCTGGGAAGTTTAGGGAGTAAGAAAATTCGCTGCTCGCCAAAGCGGCATATTCCGAGCTGTGAGTCCTGAGATGGCGTGCAAGAATATTAGTACACAAGTAAGGTTGAAGTTCATGGTGTGGGTTACTGTAGTCACGTCCTAGTTCGTGAACCATGGGCAACAGCTGAGTGGCGTAGTAAGTGGTCCTGAGAGTCGGGATACCAGTTGCTACGGACTGGGAGTGTGCATCTCGGACATACACTGAGTCCTGGACTACCTTGTACTCAGGCGGCTAGGGCTATACAATCCACCGTGGTCCCTAACCCGTTAGAGGAGAGATCCTCACTGGGACAATGTGTAAGTAGGGTAGCATCCTGCTTCATGAATTTACCGAGCTGGGAACATTTTAAGCAAGCCTCGGACGTATGAGGGACACCTTGGTAACATTTTGGCCAACGAAATGAAATTCGATGGGGAACTATCAATATTAATGGGGCTTATGGAACAGAGACAGTAGAACTGGCTGAGTCAGCGAAGGGGATGCATCTGGATGTGCGAGGAATACGTGATATTCAGGTAAGGGAAGATAATGAGAAAGAGAGAGAAGATTATAAAGTGTACTTGACGCGTGTTAAAAAGAGAAGGGCAGAGTGTGGGGTATGGCTGTTCATCACGACTACTATTCCACGCAACATCATTTCTGTTAGGCATGTAAACGAACGAATGGTGTGGGTAGATTGGAGGAATTAGGACGAGAATTGTCTCAGTGTATTCACCATGTGAGGGTGCAGATGCGGATGAAATTGACAAGTTTTATGAAGCATCGAGTGATATCGTAGTCATCGTCAACAGCAAAGATAGGATGGTGCTAATGGGCGATTTCAATGCGAGTGTTGGAAATAGAACTGAAGGATACGAAAGGGTGATTGGGAAATCTGGGGAAGATATGGAAGCTAATAGCAATGGGAAGCGTCCGCTGGACTTCTGTGTTAATATGGATTTAGCAGTTACGAATACATTCTTTAAGCACAAGTCTATTCACCGCTACACATGGGAGGCTAGAGGTACCAGATCCACAATAGACTGTATCTTAACCGACTTCGAATTCAGGAAATCTGTTAGGAATGTACGGGTTTTCTGGGATTTCTCGATGAAACAGGCCACTATCTGATCTGTAGTGAACTAAGTATCTGTAGGCATAGGATAAAGTGAAATCTGTCTGCAAACAGATAAGGGTAGAAAATCTCCAGGACGAGGAAATTAGATAGAAGTACTTGGATATAATTAGAAGTTCCGAACAGTGGACAGTAAGTAGGTTCAGGATATAAAAAGAGAATGGATTGTATACAGGGATGCTGTATTAGAAACAGCAAGGGAATGCCTAGGAACAACTGTGTGAAAATATTGGAGAAAGCGAACATCTTGGTGGAATGATGAAGCGAGAGCAGCTTATCAAAAATGATTTCAAACAAGGGCTGTACACATGTGAAAGAAACAGAGCAAAACAAATAGTTGTTGAGCCCAAAACGAAGTCGTGATAAGATTTTTGTAATAACCTGGAAAGGCTAGGTCAAGCAGCAGGGAAACCTTTCTGGACAGTAATAAATAATCTTAGGAAGGGAGAGAATAATGAAATTAACAGTGTTTTGGGTAGTTCAAGTGGACTCATAATAGATCCCAAGGAATCACTGGAGAGGTGGAGGGAATATTATGAAAATCTTCTCAAGGTAAAAGGAAATTTTCTTGGTGGTGTCGCGAACAAAGGAGCTCATGGGGAGGAGGAAAATTATGTTGGTGAAATTACGCTTGAGGTAGTGGAAAGTAAGCTTGAGGTAGTGGAAAGTATGGTAAATAAACTCAATTTTCATAAAGCAGCATGAATATATGAAATTAGACCTGAAATGGTGAAGTATAGTGGGAAGGCAGGGATGAAATGGCTTCATAGAATAACAAGATTAGCATGGAGTGCTGGTAAGGTACCTTCAGGTTGGACAAAAGCAGTAATTACAGCTATCTATAAGCAAGGGAACAGGAAGGATTGTAGCAACTATCGAGGTATCTCATTGAGTAGTATACTAGGCAAAGTATTCACTGGCATCTTGGAATGGAGGGTCCGATCAGAGGTTGACAGGAAGCTGGATGAAAACAAGTGTGGTTTCAGACCAGAGAGGGGCTGTCAGGATCAGATTTTCAGCATGCGCCAGGTAATTGAAAAATACCACGAGAGGAATAGACAGGGTACTGAGAGAAATGATGTTCGCCATACTGGGGGACTATGGGATCAAGGGTAGATTATTAAAATCAGTCAAAGGCATTTATGTTGACAATTGGGCTGCAGTGAGAATTGATGGTAGAATGAGTTCTTGGTTCAGGGTACTTACAGTGGTTAGACAAGGCTGTAATCTTTCACCTTTGTTCGTAGTTTACATGGATCATATGCTGAAAAGTATAGAGTGGCTGGGAGGGCTTTAGTTAGGTGGAAATGTAGTAAGCAGTCTAACCTATGCTGATGACTTGGTCTTAACGGCAGATTGTGCCGAAAACCTGCAGTCCAATATATTGCAACTTGAAAATAGGTGCAATGAGTACAGTATGAAAATGAACTTTTCGATTACTAAGTTGATGTCAGTAGGTAAGAAAGTCAGCAGAATTGAATGTTACATTGGTGATACGAAGCTGCAACTGGTAGATAATTTCATTTAGGATGTGTTTTCTCCCAGGATGGTAATATAGTAAGTGAGATTAAATCAAAGTGCCGTAAAGATAATGCAGTGAGCTTGCAGTTGCGATCAACAGTATTCGGTAAGAAGGAAGTCAGCTCCCGGATGAAACTATCTTTACATCAGTCTGTTTTCAGTCCAACTTTGCTTTACGGGAGCGAAAGCTGGGTGGACTCAGGATATCTTATTCATAAGTTAGAAGTAACAGTAACAGAAGTAACAGCGAGAATGATTGCTGGTGCAAACTGGTGGGAACAATGGCAGGAGGGTGCTCGGAATGAGGAGAAAAAGGCTAAGTTAGGAATGAACTGGATGTATAAAGCTGCACGCGAAAACCGGCTTCGATGGTGGGGTCATGTGAGGCGAATGGAGAAGGATAGGTTACCTAGGGAAATAATGGACTCTGTTATAGAGGGTAGGAGAAGTAGAGAGAGACCAAGACGACGATGATTAGACTCAGTTTCTAAGGATTTAAAGATAAGAGGTAGAGAACTAAATGAGGCCAAAGCACTAGTTCCAAATAGAGGATTGTGGCGACATTTAGTTAATTCACAGAGGCTTGCAGACTGAACGCTGAAAGGCATAACGGTCTATAATCGTGATGCATGTACGAATAATAATAATAATAATAATAATAATAATAATAATAATAATAATAATAATTTCGTCGTTTTTCCATGGTTGAAGATATTCTGTTTACTTTCTTTAAATAATTTCAAGCTCTTAGTTGTACATTTGTCACTGAATGGAACAGAAAATGATATTTTACTGGTTATCTGGGTAGAAATGTTTTTGTTTGCCAGAAATGAGCACAATATTCGTAATATATTCGTAAGCACATCAACAGGTTGGCACCATTATATTATCCTTTATTTTTCCATACTTTGAGCAGCACAAATTCTGCTTTTGCTCTTGCCTATACTTATTAATATTCTCCATTATCTTGCAAATAGTTTCATGTACAAAATGATATGTGCTTTCTAACATGTACAATATTTTCCTAAACACACTTACTCTGTTATTGATAGAAGATATTTCTGTTTATTCATTTCTCCTTCTGAAGCCTATCGTCTTATTTAAGGTCTACCCATATCCTCCGAACAAAGTACATTAGTTTACTTTCTTGCTTTAATTTTTTTCCTTTTTTTCGAAATTGTATTGTGATATGTTCTTCTTCTTCTTAATCTGTTTACCCTCCAGGGTTAGTTTTCCCTCGGACTCGGCGAGGAGTCCCACCTCCACCGCCTCAAGGGCAGTGTCTTTGAGCGTGAGACAATGGGTCGGGGGTTACAACTGGGGAGAATGACCAGTACCTCGCCCAGGCGGCCGCACCTGCTATAGCTGAACAGGGGCCTTGTGAGGGGATGGGATTGTAAGGGATAGACAAGCAAGAGGGAAGGAAGCGGCTGTGGCCATAAGTTAGGTAGCATCCTGGCATTTGCCTGGAGGGGAAGTGGGAAACCACGGAAAACCACATCCAGGATGGCTGAGGTAGGAACTGAACCCAACTCTACTCATTTGACCTCCCGAGGCTGAGTGGACCCCGTTCCAGCCCTCGTACCACTTTTAAAATTTCGTTGCAGAGGTGGGAATCGAACCCGGGCCTCCGGGGGTTGCAGCTAATCACACTAACCACTACACCACAGAGGCGGACGATATGTTTTTACTAGAAATTATATATACCGAGGGAGTTGGCCGTGCGGTTAGGGGCTTGCAGCTGTGATCTTGCATCCGGGAGATGGTGGGTTCGAACCCCACTGTTGGCAGCCCTGAAGATGGGTTTCCGTGGTTCCCCATTTTCACACCAGGCAAATGCTGGGGCTTTACTATAATTAAGGCCACGGCCGCTTCCTTCCCACTCCTAGGCCTTTCCTATCCCATTGTTTCCATAAGACCTATCTGTGTCGGTGCGACGTAAAAAATAAATAAATAAATAAATATCGTCCACTAATAGGCAAAGTTTGACTAACAGGTAAACAGCTGGCAGGTTTGAATCTGAAGGGCAGGGCGGCGTGTAATGGGAATGTTGGTATGTTGATTAATTTGAAGAGTAGGTTGGGATAGAGTATGATGAGGTAGATTATACCATTGCAACTTAACAGTCTAAGGACTGATAAAAAAAGTCACCCGCCCCGCCACACACACACACACACACACACACACACACACACACACACACAATAAAACCGGAGTAAAGTAATGTCAAAATGACTCGTTATTATGTATAGAACATACAGTAGAATTCATGTTGACGGAAATGTCCTCATAAAGTGCCTTACGTGCCAACACAATTCATTGCCCCGGTTTTACTCCTCAAACTCGTACCATCGTAAACGACTATTTAGCCATAAGTATCTGAAGTGTCAGGGTAAGGACTGTAAGCGTCGTGGCAGTAATCGTACGCGATAGTACAAGACATCGTAATTTTGTCACTAATGAACTTAGACAGGATAGAAAGCACCATCTTTTTAGTCGGTACGATGCTCTAAACATGTCATTGTTGAAATTGCGTTGTCCTTGTTAGTGCTTCGTTATGGCTGTGTTTTGACTTAATGTTACTGTTCCAAAGTGTTTCCTTTTTATTCAAATTTAGTGCAAGGTGTTCGTAAGGTTGACTACTTTGTTTTGAGTTCTCATATGAGTTTAAATGAACGAAGACAATAACGGCGACCACCATGAAATTTTTAAAAAACTTAAACTAGGATCATTGACGTTAATCATATTGCATGAACGGACAATATTTAGGTGGTTACGACTGCTAGCCACCGCGCTGCAAAGAGTTAGCAAGTGATGGACGCAACGTTTCAAAGCGGACGATTTAAAACACCTGGTGATACTTTTCGATGAAGAAATGTTTAAGAAATACGTGCTTCTACTTACTTGTGCCAGGCTCCTCCCTTTCATCCATCCTATCCGACCTCCCTTGGTCAACTCTTGTTCTTTTCCGACCCCAACGGTCGATACCTTAGTTTTCGAAGTGTCGGATTCCTTCCATTTTTTCTCTCTGATTAGTGTTATATAGAGGATGATTGCCTAGTTGTACTTCCTCTTAAAACAATAACAAGAAAGGAAAATTCTCAGAAAAATTCTAGGACCTAAATGCGAAAATGGTATTTGGATGAAAAGAAAATCACAGGAAATCTTTCAAGTAACAAAAAAAAATCACAGACACCATTAGAAAAAGAAGATTACATTTCTATGATCACCTGATCAGGATGGGTAACAATAGGCTAACAAAGAAAATATTAAATCTCGCAGTATCTAAAAAAAATCACAATTTTCTCACAGAAATAAACAAAAACCTTCAGGAAATTGGTATAAATGAAGAAATCTTGCAAAACAGAATAAATTCAGAAATCACATGAACAAACACAGATTTGCTGATGAGCCTAAAATATAAGCTGCAGGATGGACGAAAGAACGCAAAAAGAAGCACAGCGAAAGGATGAAGAGATTTTGGGAAAACAAGAAGAAAACTTGTGCTAAATAAGTTCATACGTGCTCCTTAGTTGCACATAACGAATGGAAAAAAAAAAACCTAATAACTAGAGGACCTGTGTTGTTCCGCAGCATTCATTATAAATAAGTCAGATAACTCGTCTTAATATCCCTGCCGTAGTCATATTATTTTACCTGGAATGGTTTTATGAACAATTAATAATAAGCGCGTTATGGTATGCCACATTTTGTAGTCAGAATTCATCCATCCTGACGTCATCATGCCGTCCGTTTGGTAAAAATCTATCCATATATTCGCTTTTTTATCCTGCAGTTCTTGATGTAAAGCTTGGTATTGTGTCGTAGAAGGAAATGACAGTCCTTCTATATACGTAGAACGGTTGTGTATTGTGAGCACATAGGTTAGTCTCCAAGGAGCGTTTGTTGCCAAACACCGAATTTTTTTTAGATACATGGCTTTCACTCTTCCTAGTGTAGCTAGGTTATCCTTCTATAGGTGTTCCCAGATACGGATGAGGTCTGTTCATAAGTAGACTTTTTCTCTTATGAGCATGCAAGTTATTAAGAACGCTCTGCCATCTGTTGGATATATTTGGAAGCTGGGAAAGGTTAGAGAATCAAAGAGTATCTAGAAGGGAATAGTATTCTTCCGTGATCAGAGGAAGTGTATTCTCTCTGGCTTGTCAGGCTGCATGCAATGACATTACTAAGGATGAAAATCATGCATATCAGAATATTAATGAAAGTGTTACTCGCTTAGCAACCTCCTAAGTACGGAATGTATTTCTGGTTAGGGTCAGCTTTCGCCTATAATTATTGGAAAGATCATGGAATGTTTTGAATTTTATGTTTACTCGACGTTGGATGAACTTTGAGAAGTAGGCCTATCAGTGTCTCATGATTCACCGACAGGAAATTCCGGAAAAAATAAAACAAAAATGAAGCAAATCGGTTTTTATTAAAACCCTTTTAATATATGGATAATAATAATAATAATAATAATAATAATAATAATAATAATAATAATAATAATAATAATAATAATAATAATAATAATAATAATAATAATCGTGCGGCTATTGCTAGCCGAGTGCACTCTTTGTAAGGCAGATCCTCCGTCGAAGGCAGACGGCATCGACCGCTTATGGGAGACTGCGTTTTAGTGTGGTAGAAAGTAGTGTTGTGTTTGGTGTATGAATTGTGGGGATGTTGGAACATAACAAACACCAAGTCTCCAAGTATAAGAGTAATGTCCGTCGACCTGGCCGGGAATCGATCTCGGGGCCCTGAGAACGAATGCCCAGGACGCTGACTACTTAGCTATGTAGCCAGAAACATCAGCAATTGGAAGAAACGTTTTGTTTTGCATCGGAGAATAAACTGCCAAGCAGCACACTAGAATTTATGACTAGAAAGCTGAATTTATTTTAACCTTGAGAGGCGTGATAGACAAGTGATATAATCACTGGCTTCTCACTAATGTAGCCATAGTTTGAATCCCGGCCAATGCATAAGATACGTTTAAGATGAAAAGTTACGTCCTTCTTGTTCGAATACCACTCAAAATTGCAGATCCCGTAGTGATGATCACATAAACAGTTACGTAAAACTACAAGCTTGCTTGTTTAATTTTAACCTTAGTATTTCATCGACACTTACACGAATTTCTATTATTATTATTATTATTATTATTATTATTATTATTATTATTATTATTATTATTATTTAATTTTTGATTACGACTTAATATATTGTGTATAATTTTCAAAGATATAATTATTCTATTTTATTTGAATGTTCCATACAAATAATAATTAAGATACCATAAAAAAGGTTCCCATAACCTCACGAAGCAGTATCCAGAATTTCGAAGAAATCGTGAGACAATGGCTGATAACCATCACTCTGACCGATCGACACTGATTGTTTCCTTGTTAAGACCAGTAGCTGCTCTGTTATTGACTTATGGGGTTGTTGAAAAAACTCTCATCAACGTGTTCAGACCACAAAAGCATTCAAGACCCAAGTCACGAATATGTACATATCCCGCTGGCGAAAGAAGTCGTTCAGTATAGTGGCAGATGGCAATTATAGGCATGGCCAGAAATGCACCTGTTTGAGGAGTAAATTGATTAACGAACGGACCGTTGTTGGATTGAACTTGGTTCTTTGGAGAAGTATCAGTTACTCTCAAATGCTGATCATTATAATGATCACTGATGTAATTGTTGCTGTAGTCTTGCAATAATAATGGAGACCAGTGATCTGCAGACGTGTAAGAAAATTGACATAAATAACAATTCAGGCTAGAGGAGAGTAAAAAAGTATAATAATAATAATAATAATAATAATAATAATAATAATAATGGTTTTACGTCCCACTAACTACTCTTACGGTTTTCGGAGACGCCGAGGTGCCGGAAGTTTGACCCCCCGCAGTTGACTCCGGAGTGGTTCTCAACGTGGAAGAGAAGGTTGGCAACCAAGATTTGCAAACGAGTTAACTACGCAGCACGGAAAAGCTGGTAAGGTTGCATTCGGATTGGTTGATTCGGACCCCTGAAGTGGTTTCCCAATGGTTTCTGTAGTTCACCCCTTGCCAGAACTCTTTATGAAGGCCACGGTCGCTTCTATTCTGGTCTTATCCTTATCCCATCACATCGTTGCCGAACACCTCTATGAATTAAGACGACGTTGAACGTAAACAACTCGCAAACAAAAATATAGTTTAAGAGACGGAGTTTCAAGGTCTACTTCCAGAGGTTTAAAGGATACCGGACCAAAATCAGGCAATTTTAACCATGGCCAAATAAGGCCAATTAAATTTTTATTTCAGAGGGGAGTCATGTTCAGGCCTAATTACATCCCGTTGAGTTCGAACGAAGACCGACTTAAAGCATCTCACCAATCACCTGATCGACATATTACTCAGTATCACTGTCACAGATCCAAATAACTTTAAGAGGGTTGCAGACAACTTCAGAATGCTTGGTAAAATGTTATTTCTAGGTATAACTCGAGGCTGCGAAGAGTTTGAAGGCTTCAAATTCTCCTCTATTAGCTCAGCGATTTAGGAAACGTGTGAAGTGGTCGTCAGAGTTCTTCGAAACCGTATTCTGAATTATAAATCCTACATATAAGGCACAGTTTCGTACAGTTCAATAAAGCTTTGTGAAAACTACTGTTGTTTTTCACTTTCTACACTACTTTATTCCAAAATGTTCTCCTTCTTTCTCTAAGCTAACCCCTTCACAATGCTTTCCATAGTACAATCCATGTGGCAGCTCTGGATAACTGATGGCAATACGACTTTAATATTGACGAGCGCAACGACATGCCATTAACATTCCTGCAACTCGTATTCTACATGCAACACTGTCCTCCATCACACCAACACGCAGTTTCCCATATATGGCAGATGCATCCCACCCTCGTCGGAGGGTTTGCCTTACAAGCTAGGCTAGCAATAGCCACACGAAATTATTATTACTAGCATGTACCCGCAGCTTCCCCCGCGTTTATAACATCAATATTTAGATGTTTTTCAACCATTTATTTAAAATCAAAAAGAGCATTAGACCTGTGTACAACACACATCGTTTCTACATACATTTCATGAATTACATTTTTTTAAATTATATGTTACTTCTTGTGCTTAAGATACCGGGGTGGTGGATGGTACAAATAATATTAAAACAAGACAAAAGCCCATATTGTGTAAAAAAAAAAGTAAATTTTCCTTATGCAGCTTCCGGATAAACTATATTAAGTGTCCTTTCATTTGGAACCAAGATGTATAGTGTGTTTGCCTTTCCAACGTTTGAACAACCCACGTACAGTTGATCATAGCAGAAACACGTTTTCCGAAGATTGAGTCCTACATCTTTAAGCGATTGTTCTTGTGCCTTGTTGATGCTAATAGCGAAATTCAAACAAACGGGAAACTGCAGACGTCCGAAGTGATGATTTGAATCGCAGGAATGAATACTGCATCGGTCATGTTGTGTCTTCAATAATATTCGGCATTACTTTCTTGACTGAGAGTCGTGTTCCATAGCAGAAGAAAGGGGGGATTGATATTAATGAGAAGGAGAACTGGTGCCACAATCGTCCGCTCCAAGATGTTCGAGGGTAGTTCAGGTGACTCCAAATTGTTCAAGAGCTCTGTCGTGTAGTTGACAGCCTCATCTTCATTGCGAGTCGTGTCGCTAGAATTATGCACTTGTAGAACAGCGAGCAATTCTTGTTGATGACGTTCAGAGCTTTATTTCTCGGAGCAAGAATTGCTCTTTGACACAGTTATGCGTGAAAATGTTAAGTGAATGAAATGCATATCGGGTAAAGTAATAGGCTACGATAATTAATGAAGGCATGTCTTAACCTGTAAAAGGATTCATCTAAGAATACGCCTTTGTTAACAATTTCAAATCTCTGCTTGCCATAGATTTTGCTGGACGTCGCACACTTACACACAAGCAGTTCCGGATATTGCCTACTGAATATGGCTCCTAGTGATGGGGACCGAAAATGGCTTCCTACACCATGGACTTAAAATGTCTTCTTGAATTGTATTGCCTATCTTATGTACGTTGCCTAGCGAGGTGAATCTATGCTTTTAATCCTGGTGACTGCACGGTGGATTATTATTATTATTATTATTATTATTATTATTATTATTATTATTATTAGGCCCCTATTATTATTATTATTATTATTATTATTATTATTATTATTATTATTATTATTATTATTATTATTATTATTATAAATATATTTCCGTTGACTTTTCGAGAAATGCAAGGTTTTTCCTGTACTACTGAGACAATTTGGAAGATTTTGGTACAAACCGCACCTTTCAACTCCCTCTGGCCCTCTGGTTTAAGAGCTTGAGGTGGTGGTGATTATTGTTTTAAGAGGAAGTACAACTAGGCAACCATCCTCTATATAACACTAATCAGAGGGAAAATGGAAGGGATCCGACACTTCGAAAAATGAAGATATCGGCGAAAGGAAGAGAAGGGCCACGAAGGGGGTGAAAATGAAATACTCCCTAGCCCTCGCAAACCTAATAGCGTCGGGGTTGGAAAAGAACAAGAGTTGACCAAGGGAGGTCGGATAGGATAGATGAAAGGGAGGAGCCTGGCACAAGTAAGTGGAAGCAATGTCAGGACTCAGCTGAGGGCACCGTAGTCGCCAACCCACACTCCAAAGTTCAGAGTCCCTGAGGCCCCTTTTAGTCGCCTCTTACGACAGGCAGAGGATACCGTGGGTGTTATTATACTGCCCCAACCCACAAGGGGATTTAAGAGCTTGAGTTTAGTGAAACATACACGTTAGAGTTTCATACATTATAATTATTATTTTTATTATTATTAACATAATAGTACCGGTATTACATCACTGCAAGTGTAAGGGCTGCTTAAGGTTTTTTTCTCCTTAGGGCGCTCTTTTTCTACGTTGTATATTGAATATTTACTCTACTAAGGAGTGCCTTTTCTGTTTTTCGTGTAGGATCATTTTCACAACACTCAGTACTTTATGGACAAAAGCAGTTGGGGCAGTGTTTCCTTTAAGTAATGTGACTCTTGTTCCAGTAAAGGGTGTCCATTAGCAATGGCGTGTAACAGCATACGGCGTGTCATATAATATATTAACTTGGACGCTTCCTGTAATTAGTTCTTGCTGTTAATAAGTTGTGATGGCCAGAGGGCACATGGTCAACGCTAGTGGTATTATCAAGAAGCTAGCACCACCAGCTGCGGTAATTATGAGTGTAAGCGTGTGTGTGAGTGTGTGAGCGTACATTGTCCACAGCTATACCCTCATCATACGGGCTTACATATCACCTCCATGTGTTTCCGCTAAAGCTTCCAGAGCAGACTCCAACTTCACAGCCGCCTTCAGAAAGAAAAGAATGAAAGGAAAGAAAATTACAGTCTGCAGTGAATACGATCCTCAGACTTGAGATGAAATTCCCAGACAACAGAAGAATTTGAGATACGAAAACATTCCACCCGATCCACTCGAAAGAATTTTCCAACACTTTGAACACCAGTGATGTATTTAAGGTGGCACTGAATCACATTGGTCTTTCTCACGTGAACCTATAATAATGTGAAATATCTCGTGAACCGTATATTTTATTGGAACGTCATTTTGAAAGTCCATAAACAAGTACTGCGGTATTTTATAGAACAGGAATGAAAATACCTATTTTGTTTGCTAGTTGCTTTACTTCGCACCGACACAGACAGGTCTTCTGGCGACGATGGGATAGGAAGGGCCTAGGAGTTGGAAGGAAACGGCCGTGGCCTTAATTAAGGTACAGCCCCAGCATTTGCCTGGTGTGAAAATGGGAAACCACGGAAAACCATCTTCAGGGATGCTGACAGTGGGAATCGAACCCACTATCTCCCGGATGCAAGTTCACAGCCGCGCGCTCCTAACCGCATGGCCAACTCGTCCGGTATAACTAATTTTAAGCACAATGACCCAAAATATTCGAATTAATCTTATTCCAGGTTTTCAAGTGTATTGCCAAATTACTTGCAAACCGTGAATGATACCAGCATTCTGTTTTCATTTTCAGTAATGTTACCAAGGGACTCATACCTCCCAGGGTGGAGGTTTTTTTAGGTAATGGTACTAACTTTGTACTTTTAATGGAACAACACAATTCTGTAAATTATTATAAGTATCGTCTTTGTAAGAGGTAATAATAACTCACAGGTATGGAAAAGTGTAGAGACAAGTCAATAATGAGTAAGGTCAACAGTAATTATAATTTTAGTATCTTGTTCTATTTTTGTATTTGTTGAGTTTTGTTAATGTTCTTAACTATTATATATTTACCTGTCCGACTCGTTGGCTGAACGGTCAGTGTACTGGCCTTCGGTTCAGACGGTCCCGTGTTCGATTCCCAGCCGGGTCGGGGATTTTAACCTTCATTGGTTAATTCCAATGGTACGGGGGCTTGGTGTATGTGTTGTCTTCATCATCATTTCATCCTCATCATGACACGCAGGTCGCCTACGGGAGTCAAATAGAAAGATCTGCACCTGGTGAGCCGAACCCGTTCTGGGATATTCCATCACTAAAAGCCATACGACATTTCATTTCATATATTTTCCTAGTTAGTAGTATTTCTGTTCATGGATATGTACTCCGTAGTGTATTCCTTTCCAATGAGGTTTGTTTGTTTTGGCTGTAATAGGTACGTATGTGCGTAATTGCAAATAAAGTTTGTACCGAGCTCGTTAGCTGCAGTCGCTTAAGTGAGGCCAGTATCCAGTATTCGGGAGATCGTGGGTTCGAGCCCCACTGTCGGCAGCCCTGAAGATGGTTTTCCGTGGTTTCCCATTTTCACACCAGGCAAATGCTGGGGCTGTACCTTACTTAAGGCCACGGCCGCTTCCTTCCCAGTCCTAGCCCTTTCCTGTCCCATCGTCGCCATAAGACCCATCTGTGTCGGTGCGACGTAAAGCCAATAGCAAAGTTAATACTCTCTTTTCAGTTTCTGGCGATCCGGAACTGGAGGAAGGGAGTGTTCTATTCTATTCTGAACAATTCTGTACCTATATCCATAAATTTGCGGTCATTACAAATCTAGTACTGCGATTATTTTGGAGATTAGGTCATTACTTCTCGAGAAAATGGAATATATCCGGAAGTGCTCAATTTTCCCTGTTCAACTGAATCACAAACCAGGCGGTGCTACGTATGAAACACAACTTGAGAGTTCCCTCACCTTCGCTTTTTACGTCTAGCTATTCGCTCTACTGTGCCCATAAATCGTATGGTTTATTAACTTTGATATCGATCTAGGTAACAGTAAAGTTAAAAAAACGGATGTGTGATTGGTTTCCTTTCCTTGTGCAACTCTTATCTTTTTCGACCCAGACGGTATTAGGTTTGTGAGGCCTACGGTGTCTCATTATCATGACTCTAGTACCCCGTCTCCTTCTTTTGTTCATTCTTCAAAGGATTGAATCTCTCCCTTTTCCCTTATGATTACTGTTGGCTAATTGTTCGATGAAAACCACCACCACACCACCACCACCACCACCACCACCACCACCACCACCAACACACCACAACCTTTACATTCAAACATTCAGTGCAATGTTGACTACTATCCCCCACAATACGACTTTCTTTTTCTTCTTTTCATTTTGTTTATTCTTGTCCTTTCATTTTTTTTCTCTTCCGCTGACTTTTCCTACACACTGGTGGAAACGCGGGCGCGATTTCTGCCACACGTGTGGATTTGGTTCAGTTTTGCGACCACATGTTCTTCCTAGTGTTTTGACGTCGCAATAACTCAGATAGAAAGAGGGGATAGGGATTGGAATAATTTACCAAGGGAGAGGTTCAATAAATTTCCAAATTTAACGACAGATAGGGAATCTGCCACTTGGGCTACTGCAATGAATGCAGATCAGTGGTGATTGATTGACTGATGAATTGATTGACTGATGAATTGATTGATTGATTGATTGATTGATTGATTGATTGATTGATTGATTGATTGACTGACTGACTGACTGACTGACTGACTGACTGACTGACTGACTGACTGACTGACTGACTGACTGACTGACTGACTTTATGTGCGATGTGATAGGGAAGAGGACTGGGAAGGAAGCTTCCATGACACTAATTCAAATATAGCCCCAGAATTTGCCCCATGTGCAAATTGGGGAACCACGGAAAAATATCTTCGGAACTGCTGATGGTGGTGTTCTATCCCATCATTTACGGAATGCACGATAACAGTTACGCGACACATATCACACAGTCTGCTCTCTTGGTCCTGTGTGGTTTAATGTCACGTCAGGCTAATAACGTTATCCCTTAGAAGCCTTCGCATGTCTGTTTTTCTTTTACTTGATATCTACGACAGAATGAAAGGTGTTAAATCATACAATTTATCATAGTGTATTTACTATACAGTGGAGAGAATACCTAGCTGTCAGAAGGAGGTGAAGGGACTCTGTATGTCAAAAGCTGATATTTAATACGTAGAGTGTCCTTTGGCCGCGTGATTTGTAATTGAATGGAACAGAGCGATCCACGACTGGAAAATGAAGCACATTTGAATACGTTCCATTTTATCGAGCAGTATTTGTCCAGTTTTCAAAATAATCCCAGCGCTGAATTTTAAATGTTCGTAAGATTAAGGCTAGCTGTATAAACAGTACAGTTATTTTCCCAAAACGTATTACTTTTATCTAAGCAGGTATTGACACCCTGGAAAAGTTCGATGAGCCCCTTAGTAATAATACTGAAAGGAAAACAAACTGTCGATACCTTTAAAGGTTCATGAGCAATTTGAGGTGGACATCATAGACGAATAACTCTGCCTAAAATTACAGAAATATAATTTTCTTTTAATTTTGTTTTCAAATTTTTGACGACGCTTCACAGAATATTAAATGTAAAATCCTGTTTAAAATATAAAATACATTGAGTGACTATATAATAAAATCTAAAATATTATATGTTCAGATGTATGAGGAGCAGTGGGTCTAGTGGTAGTGATTGCTATTTAAAGCAGAATTAAAATGCAACTAGTTCACCATCTCCCTCATAACGAAGAGGTCCGACGCTTCGAAGAATCAGAGCATTGAAAAAAGGATGAGATGGGCTATGAATGGTGTTAAAATGAATGACTCCGTAAGACTCTTAAACTATATTTTTGTTTGCGAGTTGTTTACATTCAACGTCGTCTTAATTCATAGAGGTGTTCGGCAACGATGTGATGGGATAAGGAAGGAACCAGAATAGAAGCGACCGTGGCCTTCATAAAGAGTTCTGGCAAGGGGTGAACTACAGAAACCATTGGGAAACCACTTCAGGGGTCCGAATCAACCAATCCGAATGCAACCTTACCAGCTTTTCCGTGCTGCGTAGTTAACTCGTTTGCAAATCTTATATTGTCTGAGTTGGAAGCGAAAAAATGTTGATGAAGGAAGGTCGGATAAGATGAAAATGAGGTGCCTAGCACGAGCAAGTGGACGCATTATCAGACTTAGCAGTGTTCCTTGGTTGCCAACCTTCTCTTCCACGTTGAGAACCACTCCGGAGTCAGCCATGCCATTCGCCTCTTGCGATAGGCTAGGGGAATTGCGGATGTGGTCCATGTCCCCTTCCACATGAGGAAATAAATGTAGTCTGAAAACTAATTCAAGAAAAATATGGACCTTTAATATATCCTGATTCGATTAATCATTTTATTTCTCAATACTTACGAATAATTTCTTTTTGATCCTGTAAGGCGATGAAGTGCTATATTTTTAGTGACTTTCGTTGCTATAAAATTTATTGTTCAAGAGGTTTATTTATTTATTTATTTATTTATTTATTTATTTATTTATTTAATCTGGCTCAAATTCGATAAAATATCACTATTTGATGTCATTTTACTTCTAGGAGAAGCATGTGTGCCCTTTGCCTGCAGGGTACTCTATACTAGACTTAACTAAAGTTGGCGTCTGACAGGTAAGGTTGGAGGGAGGAGCACTGCACGTGCCATTTCACGATGTTGCCACATTCCAGCATTCCTTTCTACATACTCTTACCCCTCGCTTCCGGCTCACTTGTTCCCTCCTTCATTTTGACCGCTGTGATCTGTTGTAGACTATCTGGCCAGGCGGTGTCGTCCCATTTGCGATCACTCTTATACAAACAATCAGGTTCTTATCAGTGACAGTGACAGGTTTGGCAACTCCCAGCAAGACAAGCTGCCCTGAAGTTTTATCTCCATGGCAACCGCAGTCGCCCCACCCTCGTTTCCATGGCAACCACACAGACACTCCCTTTATCCCGCCTCGGCAGGCAGTAAACGGACCTCCCTCTAAGAAATGTCAGACGCCAACTCTTATTATTAACAGTATAGATTTGTATCTCTGTTTTAGTGTGCTAATTAGTTTAACGATGTACATATTATGCAGAATACGTGAAATGACGCTGACTTCTTCCGACAGTTCTGGTGCCCAGCCCAGGGACCTAATGACAGTAGAAATTATGTGAACATATCATGCCAGCGTAGTGTTTGTATCGGGTGGTCCCTCATGAAATGAATTTTCTTCGTTATCTGCTGGAAGATCAAAGCAACATTTATGGCGACAGCTGTATGCTTCATATATATACTGGTAGCACATGATGTAAGATATCCGCCGGCGACGGAACTGAACATGTCGTAAGCCTGGTGCAGTTATGAGGTAGCTTGTTATACTATGGAGATAGATTAATCTATCACCAAACGGTTTAAATTTAAATTCCTCTCAACCCACATCTGACCGCCGTTGTAATCTAGTGGGTAATGTAGCAGACTTACCGTCCACATACTCGTGGGTTCTTTGTGATTTCTTAACTGAGGCGTTGACATGAGAAATGTAGTAAGTCATAAAATGTGGATTTTACAGGAGAAGAAAAAATAGTTTTTCCAACATTCTGAAGCAGATGTTACTGAAATTAAATCATGTAAAATCAAGGAATAATCCATTTATTAGTTTAACACACAAATGTATGCTAATTATGATTCAGGCACAAATTGTGCGATGAAATACGTTGTGAAAAATCACTGTATAATCAGTTTGTCAGCTGACCTGTATGTTTCAAGCGGAAATTTCTCGATAAACAAATTATATTTTCATCCAAGAAATCCAGCTTAGCCAATTAATCCTTTTACGGTTCGCTGATGGTTAGTCTCCTTCCAAGTGGTTGTAAGGTCTGCATGTTGTTGATCACTTGATGGGACCATTCTCTTTTGAGGATATTGTGCTCCTTCCCCGGTTCTAACTCGTTGAATGATTGCCTTGTCTTGATTGAGCGAAGTTCGACTCTTGAAATTCTTATCCAGGCATTGAGCATTTAAATATCTTTTGATTTCCACGGCGAAATCACGAAAATCCCCAGGCCTGTATGAAATGGTCGAAAATGTTTAACCTCTCTGATTATTTCAGCATCTTCTTCTGGAATCATTGTTGGCCGCTCGTCGAACCAAATTTTGAAAACAAAGAACTAGTGTAGACGTCATGCCAAGATGCTGGTAATAATGGAATTGGTTTCGGAAGCATCTGGCAACTGAAGTATCACTATGACGAGCTATAATAGCTATACAAATGATTTACACGCAGTTGACATTCAATAAATGGCAAAGGTTATAGCTAACCACCAGAGGCACGGGCTGACTCACTACCGTCTCCATTCCAAATCTCCTGGACTTAACACAGGTCCGTCTTGCGCCAGTCGTACAAGCTAATCTACTCTACCAGTTGGATTGCTACATTTTCCATGCCATTGGCATGAGCGTTCCCCATGAAAACACAAAATTTCGTTTTTGTTTACTTACTACCTTTGTCATGTCAATGCCTTAATTCACTATCTAGACCTACATGATTCGAGAGCGTGAGGACAAATTAAGATTCTAATTTCTACAGAAAATATGCCGAATCTGGTGTTTCATTCACTTACATATGTTAATCTACTCACTACCATCTTTATTATCCAATCTTCCTTGGTCAACTCTTGCTCTCTCACAACCCCAATGGCATAAAGTTTGCCTTGTCCAGAAAGTCTCCCTCACTTAAGCCCATATGTTTCTATCGCCGTTACCTTATTTCCTTAAAGGGTCATTTCTATTTCTGTGCATTTCTTCCTCTGATCAGTATTGAGACTAATCACCAGAGGTTCGAGCTCGATAGCTGCAGTCGCTTAAGTGCGGCCAGTATCCAGTAATCGGGAGATGGTGGGTTCGAGCCCCACTGTCGGCAGCCCTGAAGATGGTTTTCCGTGGTTTCCCATTTTCACACCAGGCAAATGCCGGGGCTGTACCTTAATTAAGGCCACGGCCGTTTCCTTCCACTTCCTAGGCCTTTCCTATCCCATCGTCGCCATAAGACGTATCTATGTCGGTGCGACGCAAAACAAATAGCAAAAAAAGTCACCAGAGGTATCATTTATTCGCATAAATTAACCCTCCACTGTATGAACTTTTTTCGTTTCCGTTTGGGGACGAAACTTTCAAGGTTTAAAGTTCAACATGCGTTCAGTGTCTTAGATTTACCAACAATTCTTAACTGAAACTAATACCTTAACACTCGTATGTGATGTGGTTTATCATAGTAGAATATATATAATATATATTACTTTTTGCGATTTTTCACTAAGCTTTTAACATTCAAATTCGGATCATTACTACCTGCTGGCCATGGGTACGTATTTCAAGGCGCAAGTATACTTGCACGACCGTAGGTCGGTAATGTGTTTGGGATTGAGCCGGAGGTATTCCTAACGCTTGTGATATAATGTGATGGGGAGGGTCCGCGGGAAATGAACTGTGGTTGGTACGCGTGGATGTTGACGGGGTAAATTAAAAGCTTCACTTGTATATGAACAAGAAGACAGTCTTACTTAGTATGTTACATTTGCATGTTACAATTACTGTACAGTATACTTAATCGTAGTTAAAAGAAGTGTTCAAAGAGTTGTCCTTGTACCCGGATAAAGGCCTGTAGACAGGTCTTTTCATCGACATCTCTGATTTGGATTGCACCGAACTCTGTCGCACCTTCAAATCATTTTTGCTCGGCCGGTCGGCTCACCATCTATAACTTAGCTTCCCGCCGATACAATCAGCATATTGGGCCGACACCTAGTTGGTAGTCAGTCCCTCCCACCCAGCATCATGTCCAGCTGCATGCTCCATGATATTGATCCCGCCCTTTCTGACCTGGACATACTTCTCAAATTCCAACTGGCACACGTCCCAGTCCGAAGCGTCTCAAGGATACTCCAAGATTTCGTTCCTACACGTCGGGTCCTGCTACATCCAGCGGACGCCATTCCACACTTCATCGCAAACGGAATCTACTTGGACCGCCAGATCCATCGAGTGACGTCTAGCCCTTCGTACTTTGCCGAAGAAGCACCACCACAGTGGGCCCCGCCCCAACCATCTTCCTCTCGTTCCTACACTACTGCCAGCACTACCACCACCAGCACGACCATCACCACTACCACCACAACTATCACTACGCCATCCATCCATCCATCCATCCATCCATCCATCCATCCATCCATCCATCCATCCATCCATCCATCCATCCATCCATCCATCTCCATAATTCTGTTCCGGTCACAACTGTTATAACATGCCATCCTTCTCCTCTCATGACTTCTTCCTTTCCTCTCTGCCGTACCCCTGAAGGACCTCAACCCCCGTACCAGACCACTGAGACATCTCCGTGCACAGATGCAGCACTGCCTTCGTCACCATCATCTACACCGCCGACGCCGAAACCTCCGCCACAACACCATCCACGCAGTCCTCCTCGACCTGTCACACCATGTACAGTTGTGTGATCCGCGGAGTGGAGCCTGCTCTCTCAGCCCGAACATTCTCCAGGAACTTCAAGGCACAGGCGTCCCAGTCTGTCGCGTCTTTCGAATCAAGAACTCCTCCGGCCCGACGTATATGGTCCGCGTCCACCTTCCAACTGTCGAAGATGTCCAACGACTTATTGGCAATGGAGCCTACATCTATCGCCATCGTCATAAAGTTGAGCCCTCTCTCTCCCCACCTCAACGTATTCTTCAACATTTCAACCCACCATATCGCCGCCCCCTCCTTTTCAACCTACTACACCCGTCTGCCCACGCCTTTCCTCACCTAGTTTCTTCCCCCAATCACCTCCAACGCCAGATATCATCCGACTCGTCATCACTTCCCTCAAAAATATCACAACAATTCTGCAACTCCTCACATTCCATCTCCACCCTGCTACATTCACATAAACTTCACTCCTAGCGCAAAACTCCTCTCATTCCCATCTCCCCCGCCGTTACTTCCCGATGACTTTTCACATCGCTATACCCATCCTCTTCTTCTATCACACCTCCTAATTCTTTTCCCTTCTCCCGGCCCGAGAGAGCGCGTTACGCTTTAAGGGGCCCGCCCCGTCCTTCGGTCGGGCAATGAAAACGAAAAAAAAGGCCTGTACTCGTCACCGCAATGAATTTTGAATTCCTTCAAACACGCCTGGATCATTTGAAATTTTTGACAAGCATTTACAAGTCTCTGCTCCAATTCTTCAACCGTGTTAACCGAAGTGTCGTACCCTACACCTTTTAAGGTAGCCCCAAACACAAAAATACAAAGGGTTCATATCAGGTGATCGTCTTATTGGGCCGTACATTTTACCAAACAAACTCAATGGACGGAATTATCTTCGGTTTCCGTGGCATCATCTTCCAGAATTGCCTGTTTTCTTGTTCATTAAAAACAACTGCACCCAGAATTGCCTGTTTTTCTGTTTCATTAAAAACAACTGCACCCAGAATTGCCTGTTTTCTTGCTCATTAAAAACAACTGCACCCAGAATTGCCTGTTTTCTTGTTCATTAAAAATAACTGCACCCAGAATTGCCTGTTTTCTTGTTCATTAAAACAACTGCACCCAGAATTGCCTGTTTTCTTGTTCATTAAAAACAACTGCACCTAGAATTGCCTGTTTTCTTGTTCATTAAAAACAACTGCACTTTTACCAATGTATCTAACAACTTTTCTTAATGTTCTATTGGTACCTTTTCCTAAATAAGATGACATTTTCACACAATCAAGTCAGTGGTGGCTGGTAACCACATATTCTAAATAATCTCGCAAACGGCTCGCTTGCGGACCCACGTTAACTTAAAATTTTATTGCTTCTAGTTCAGAGCTGTTTTAACATGAGCTATTAGTTATGAAACACCGTATGTGTATATACCTTAAATATCCTTCTGAACTTTCCATTTTTGTAATATTTCTCTTAAGTGTGATATTCGTGACTTTTCTGCAGTAACATTAATTAGTGTAGTGCTCGAGCCAAATGTGCAGATGGATCTCTGATGAGCGGAGAAGAAATAGCTACCTGGCGTCACGAGGTGGAAACAAATGTAAGTTAACGTCTAGCGCCTGCTAAAACACATGCTGGCAGATACAGCATGTCAATTACCTCACAAAGAAATTAGCAGTCACCATATCAACCGAAGCTAACCCTAATTGAATATAAATTGATAATAACAATAATAATATAATTTCGTGTGGCTATTGCTAGACATTACAGGCAGCTCAGGTGCGGGACACTCGTTGAATCAGACGAAAATTTATCGCAAGGACTGTGTAGCTGCTGGAACCCTTCGTGAGAACACGGGAATAAACGAATCTCTATGGCAAGCAACACTTCCACGTTGTAATGCGTACATTGATGCTGAAGGCCGAAACTTCGAGCTCTTTCTCTATTCAAATAAATGAAGAATAAATATTACACAGCTACTATTTTTTTTTTACATCACCTCGACCAACAACTTTGAACACATCTTCTAGCCCCGACAGCTGACTTCAGCGGACATAGCCTATATCCTTTTCTAAAGTAAGTTCTTAGTTTTATATAGCTCCTCTATTAATTTTTGTACATAATTTTGCAACATCATGCATGTACGTATGTTGTTATATATTTATACAGGATTGTCGGAAACACCGTGAACCGGGTATATGAGCATTAGAAGGTTGGTCATCGTGATAAATAATTTGAAAGAAATTTAGATAGGCTCTTCCAAGTCGTACTCAAGTATTTAGCCTGCTGGTGTTCTTTTGGGAGCGAAGCATGATATTCTTCGTTAAATAGTGTGTATTTTTATTCCTTGATTAACAATGATTTTTACAGGTATTTTGTAGAATAATATTTATATTTAAGCTGTGTTTTCGACCGACAGACGGAAGAGCTTTTAAGTTACATTTAACTGAGTCGACACTTAACAAACAAATCATCCTGTATATTGTGAGGTTCGTTGGTTCCCCAATAGGTCCAGTATTAGTTGTCATAGAATGACCGATCGTCAATGAAATTAGATAGTCGTTGCCTTCTTCATTGAGCATATACATCTGCCAATCCCACTGGAACGTATGTACCAGCAGACTCTAGAAGCCAAACTTTCATTACGTCCATCACAGGGACTGGCTTCGGAAGAAATGTCTCATTCCTCAGTCACATTCGTATCGTCAAAGCCCAAGATCAGACTAAGACTGAAAGACAGAAGAAACAAACTGTTCTACCCCACATAAAATGTGTAGGGCACTCTGAATACAGTATATTTCGCCGAAGATGGATCAGATCAGACATGAAAGGTAAGAAGAAGCTCCTGACACTACCAAGTGGAAGAAATAACAGACGCAGTCACAGCTTCTAGTTGTCAAAAACTTTTTTCAGAATAGACTAGAATACTCCCATCCCCCAGTTCCGGATCGCCAGGAACTGGGGAGGGAGTAATCATTACAATCCAAATTATCTGATACGTGCATAATTTTGTTACAGTTAATTTATCTATTCTTATTCTTCTTTATCTGTTTACCCTCCAGGGCAGTGTCCTGGAGATTCAGACTCTGGGTCGGGGGATACAACTGAGGAGGACGACCAGTACCTTGCCCAGGCGGCCGCACCTGCTATGCTGATCAGGGGCCTTGCGGGGGAATGGGAATATTGGAAGGGATAGACAAGGAAGAGGGAAGGAAGCGGCCGTTGCGTTAAGATAGGTACCATCCCGGCAGTTGCCTAGAGGAGAAGTGAGAAACCAAGGAAAACCACTTCGAGGATGGATGAGGTGGGAATCGAACCCACCTCTACTCAGTTGATATCCCGAGGCTGAGTGGACCCCGTTCCAGCCCTCGTACCAATTTTCAAATTTCGTAGCAAAGCCGCGAATCGACCCGAGCCTCCGGGGGTGGCAACTAATCACACTAACCACTACAGCGCAGAGGCGGAAAATTTATCTATTACTACCCTAAATATAACAATTAAGCTTACTCACTCTCTAAATTGTAATTTCTAAGTTTTTTTTATTTTTGTCCTAGACGTGAACATTGTTGCATAGTCTAGGACAACATGTATCTTACCTTTATTAATTCTTGTTAGTGCAGCTATTTAATAGGGAACATGCATGATCCGGGGTTTTAATTAAAAATATGCTAATCTGATTCAAAATTTCATGCAGAATTCAAAAATGTGATCAGAATGTACAAATAATAACTCCAAACATGATAAAAATCTACGAAAATGTCACGTCACGCAAGTACGCGATCTCATTGGTCTGACGTCATCGTACAGGTTGACTGAATTAGCAGACGAAATAACACATAGTGTGCTGTGAGAAGCAGGATACACTTCGCGTATTTCTACTTTATGTTAATGTCTGGTATGGTTAAATTCGAGGTCTATACATTGGATAATAATCTGAGTGGTATATTTTAGACTTAAAATGAATCCTGCACAGACAGTGAGGCTGAAAACTTATAAATGGTGTATAGTTCCGATGTGCAATAGCACATCGCATACCATCCCAAACAAATTGTTTATAAATGTTCCAAAAACTAGGGAGAAATGGATTTTGGCGAGCCGGAGAAATGCTGGCGATATATCGGAAAAGTCTACAGTTTATTTTTTTGAAGATTTTAACGTAAGTTGAATTTGTTTGAATTTTCAAATCACTTTTCCATGTCAGCTGTTCTAGTGGTAAAACTTTAAATTTTAATGTATGATGCTTTATTTAAATGCTTCAATTACATCTTGGAATATGAAAGTAATAAACAGTGCATTAAATAATGCTGATTATTAAAGTATTCTCCAAACCTAACCTATGTTTTGGGTGATCCATGTCAAGATAATAAATCAAAGGGGTTATGAACCATTTTGACAGCTCTAATTCTACCAATATATCTTGGCATGGGACAGTTATGTATGTCTTTATTGAAGAACTTAATTGGTAAAGAAATTTAGGCTATATCTAAATACTCTATAATGTAACAAAGAATAGGCGTGTACATCATGAAAGGAAACAACGTGAATTTAACAAATGTATAACTCTACACAAAACCAATGCTTGTCTGTTGGGGTCTTATAAGTTAGCAATGCTCAATTATAATAATTATCATAATATTAATGAAATAAATAACATAATTGCACACAGGTGAAAATAGTGATGTAGGTGTTTAAAATATTATCCAACTTAGCCTAAGTTTTAGGTTATACAAGCCAAGTCAATAAACCGAAGGGTAAAAATACCGCGCGAGTTGGCCGTGCGGTTAGGAGCACGCAGCTGTGAGCTCGCATCCGGGAGATAGTGGGTTTTGAACCCCACTGCCGGCAGCCTTGAAGATGGTTTTCCGTGGTTTCCCATTTTCACACCAGGCAAATGCTGAGGCTGTACCTAAGGCCACGGCCGCTTTGTTCCCATTCCTAGGCCTTTCCTGTCCCATCGGCGCCATAAGACCTATATGTGACGGTGTGACGTAAAGCAAACAGCAAAAAAAAAAAAAATGTAAAAGTCACAGCACTTTTCTTTCCTGATATGCTCAGCTTCTTAAAAGCCAAATGTAATTAATGTTATTGGCTTCACGCCCCGCTAACTAATTCTACGATTTTTGGGAGACGCCGATGTGCAGGAATTTAGTCCTGCAGGAGTTCTTTTACGTGCCAGTAAATCTACCGACACGAGGCTGACGTATTTGAGCACCTTCAACTACCACCGGACTGAACCAGGTTCGAACCTGCCAAGTTGGGGTCAGAAGGCCAGCACCTCAACCGTCTGAACCACTCAGCCCGACTTGTGAAAACAAGATGAAGTCATATTTATCTTTATCATGTTTAATTTTTTCCCTCCACAAAGATATTTAATTCTCTTTCATGGGCCCCGGAAGTGGGTAGGCCAGTTGTCCCAACCATAAATATTTTTTTGGGGGAATGATAGATTATAGCCCTATAGTACTATGATCTTTCTTTCTTTCCTTCCTTCTTTCTTTCTTTCTTTCTTTCTTAATCAGTTTATCCTTCAGGGTTGGTTTTCTCTCGGACTCAGCGAGGGATTTCACCTCTACCACTTCAAGGGCAGTGTCCTGGAACGCGAGACTTTGAGTATGGTGATGAAACTGATGAGGAGGGCCATTACCTCGCCCAGGCGGCCTCACCTGTTATGCTCAACAGGGGCCTTGTTGGAGGATGGGAGGATCGGAAGGGATAGACAAGGAAGAGGGAAGGAAACGGCCGTGGCCTTAGGTGCCTGGAGGAGAAGTAGGAAAATACGAAAAACCACTTCGAGGATGGCTGAGGTGGGATTCGAAACCCTTCTACTCAGTTGACCTCCCGAGGCTGAGTAGAGCCTGTTCCAGCCCTCGTACTATTTGTTTTCAACTTTCATGGCAGAGCCGGGAATCGAAACCGGGCCTCCGGTAGTGGCACACATTAACCACTACACCACAGAAGCGGACTAGTACTATAATGCTACCTATATGTTTATGTTAGTGCTGAAATCCGATTTCTTACTTTACTAATGCTGAAAGCCCGAAAATGTAATGTTATTCTTTAATAGGGGAATCAGTCTAGAAGGAAATGTTGAAAGTGATGTGATATCTATCCAGGTTCGTTGTTATCCTAATACTATGGGTTACAGTACATTGCACGTATATAAAAGACGCCACTTACAAACTTGCTTGTTATCCGCGAATTTCTGCGGCCACAAAAGTCACATTTTTCAAGAATGATGACATCTACACATGGTAGATTGTCTGACTGTGCTGTTTTGAACGTTTCTTTTGTCATTTCGAAGTTATTCGCGATCACGAATAACAAACAATCGGCTTTTAGCAACGGTTGATGCACAACGGCTGGTAGAGCTGGATGCGGTACTGGATCGTGACGTCACAGCGCGCCGCTTACGTCAGAGGCCGTTTCACTCGCCTTGCGGAAAGGCACTATTAAATATTTTTTTAATGGTAGAAAACAAGGCAACATACCACAATGCAATACGTTTACGTACTATTTCATTGGTGTACTTTTCAAAAAAAATATTTTTGAAAATGATGCATGTTCCCAATTGTGTTACTAGTCCGAACAATGTTATCCTTAGCTTACAATAGACATTATTAATGAATGCATGAGTGAATAAATAACTAAACGGATGATTTGCCTGATTGGGTTATATTAGTACACTGCATGACTAAATGCACGAGGAATGAATGATTGAATGAATGCTGATAGATGAATGAATGAATGAATGAATGAATAATTAATGACCTGTTGGATTTCGTGAGTGGATGAACACTCCCCTCTCCCAATTACGGATAGCCACCATCTGGGGATAGAGCATTTGTTAATGAATGATTGAATGAATTAAATGCTCTCGGCCTAAATCTACGGAGCTCCAGCAGATAAGGTGAGATCAAACCATGTGGATGAATTCATGAATGGATGATTAATACATGAGTGCAGGAGTGAATGAATGAACTGAATTCATGCATTATGAAAAAATGTCTCTCTCTCCGTCAAGGTTAACCACCAACTGGGGGAGAGCTTTTATTATTAAATGAGTGAATGAATTGAATGAATTGATAAATGAATGGATGGATCAATGAATGAATGCTCTCAAACTACAGCTACGAACTCCAGCAGGCTGTAAGTAAGGCAGCACGGAATATAAGGCAATATTTCTGACTAACACTACAAAGGTGACCTCAGTGAGGAATTAACTCGCAGCAAACAGCCGTATCTCCGAATCTTATCTTAAGTACGAAAAAGGAATGGACACTTAATGTTGGGGTCGATCCATTTTATCACTTACAAACCACGTTTCTTATAAATAGATTGTTATCTCTTTCATGATATAGTACTCGAAACAAACTACTTCTTTGTTTATTTTATTGTTATACCATTATTAGATTTTACATAATATGTATTTAAGGTTTGAAGTTAACTTTTGTAAGTGATATTAAGTGGGTAATTATTATATTTGGATATCAGTGTATTATTTAAATACATATCATACAGATGGTGTATTATATCAAGGAGATACGAAAACGCAGGACAGGAGAAGTATGTAATGACTGGAACGAAATGCAACGACATGATAACAGGGAGCTGGTTCCTCGTAGAAGAATGTTCTCCGTTCCTCATTCTATTTATTACTGTCCGCTACCATAGCATTTTTATGTCACAGACACTGGCATGACCGTTCCTAATACATTAATTTAATTAATTTCTCTGTCCATCACGTACGAGACGCTCACCTAATACACCGTTTCTGACCAGTCATGAAGATAAATGTTCTGTTCTTTCCAGCTTGATCTCCAAGAGCTTATCAGATCTTGCGCCAATGTCCAATCCGAAGTATGCTGAAAAAATGAATGATGCCTTGGTATTTAACTCGTTGTGAGTAACATGAAGTCTCACATACCAATAGGCTAAAAGAGTATCTCTGAGAACAAGCGTCCAAGATAATTTACACATGCACGAGGCACTTTCTGAAGGTCACCAAATTTTCTGGGATTTTAATGTTGAAAATATCGCTTCCGGCCTAAATGCAGTTCCGGAAAAATAACTAAAATAGCTTGTTTCATTACTCGTTTTCTTCTTTATTCAAATCCTAGCCAAATTAACTTATTTACATAATTCTTTCTGTAATGTGTTCCTTCGTTCAATGGTCTCAGGCATTTTCTGATTTTTTGAAAAACGTCCCCATCGAATGTAGTTATAAGGGCTTAAGTGAAACTCTGCATTCACTCACACTAGCGCTCGTAGTGGTAGAAAAAGGCAAATTACTAATTTAATCGACGGGATAACGATGAGTAAGGAAAGGGGTTTTTTTTTAGGAATGAAGAATATACTCTCATGTTTTATTTTATTTTATTTACCTAAAATTCGTAGCTCATATCCCTGGGATGTTTCCAACAAAGAGTTGCTTGCCTGAAGGGCTTGAACTGTGGATTTGCTTTTCAAAATCTACATCTTGAAATACAGCCTAGCTCGCCTGCAGTTACCTGGAATTCACATTTTTCCTAGACATTTCGTCAGCGACTTGGTAGCCATGAGGGCGTTAGTCGAAGTTCCCTTCGGCCACGAAAGCTGGCTGTCATGGTTAATGTATCTCGTAACCCTTTTCTGCTAATATTTATTGTGTGTTTTCTGTATGAGACGACGGAAACTTCGACTAAGGCACTGAAAATACCTCCCATATTTGTAGTCGAAAATTAATAGAAAGAAACTGTATACCTGTGCCTCGGAGGTGAGGGGAATGAATTGTTAGAGATGGTAGGTACATGCTTGAAAACAATGGATGGTTTCAAATATTTAGGACCTTTTGTGTCTAAGGATGGAAGCCTAAACACGGAAATTAATCACAGAGTGCAGTCTGCCTGGTTGAAGTGGAAAAGAATGTCTGACATCCTGTATGACAAAGGACTTGGCATCAGAAGTCAAAGGGAAAGCCTACAAGACAGCAGTGAGGCCAGCTATGTTGTATGGTGCAGAGACTTGGGCAACAACAAAAGCACAATGTAATAAATTAGATGTTGCAGAGATGAAGATGCTAAGATGGATGAGTGGTGTCACTAGAATGGACCTCATCAGAAATGAGTTAAAGTGATAGAAGTATCGAAGAAAGTACAGGAGAGAAAACTGCTATCGTATGGACGCATTATGCGAAGGGATGAAAAGTATGTGGGGAGGAAAGTTGTGAATGGGACTGTGGATGGGACTAGAAATAGGGGGAGACCAAGAAGGAGGTGGGCAGATGATGTACGAGAAGATCTGAAGGAGAAGAAATTAGGGGAAGATGATGTGTGCGATAGGATAAAGTGGTAAAGGCTTGCCAGAAACATCGACCCCGCTTCAAGTGGGATAAGAAGAAGAAGAAGAAGAAGGAGGAAAAGGTCACTCCACAATAGCCTCAAAGATTTTACTTCTCCTTTGTACCGGCTGAGAAGTTTACTTTGCCAGTTCCAGCTTAAGTATTGGTGATTTCCATCACCAACATCTTTAAACTGTCAATTACCGGCATCTATTGAACACGAATTTCCAAGTGCAGTTCCGACCAGATGTATGCATAAGTCTTTTCCGGTTTCACTAAGAGATGGCGCCCGCGAACAGTACGCAATGTACGAATTTGACACATACCGGCACATCAGTTTTTTCGTCTGACGTTAACCTACAAACACACACAAGATGAGTCCGCCAAACACTAGCGTCTGTGTTGTATCGTTCAGTGATCATGTCGACGTTTGTACCTGAAGAACACTAGCGGTACCATTGAGTTTCTTATTTAATCAAAGAAAAGGCTGTGGAAAGTAATCGTTTGCGGGTATAAACATACGGTGAACACTCTCCAGCGATTAGAATATGTGAGACATGGTTTCGACAATTTAAACGTGGTGATATCAATGTGAAAGACAGTGCCTTGTGTCTGGTGGGACCAGAGCGGTATTGCCGGTATTATGAACTCTTGAAGCCCGGCGAAACCGTTAATGCACAACACTATCGCCAACAAATGATTAATTTAAATCACCCATTGATCGAAAGACGACCGAAATGTGCTATAAGACATGGCAAAGTGATTTTGTTATACGACAATGCGCCGTCTCACGCAGCAAAACCAGTCAAAGACACCTTAAAATCGCTTGGATGGTACATCCTTCTGCACCCGCTCGTACTGCGCAGACCTGGCGCCATCTGACTTTCATCTGTTCGCATCAATGGGGCACGCGCTCGCAGAGCAGCAATTTCGAGGAAGTTGGAAAATGGCTCGACGGATGGTTGGCAGCAAAAGATAAGCAGTTTTTCTGGCATGGTATTCACAACTTACCTGAAAGATGGGCGAAGTGTGTAGAAGCCGATGGCCAATATTTTGAATAAACAAAAAATGAATTTCCCTTGAAAATTACTCTTTTATTCACCAAAACAACCGGCAAAAGCTTATGCATACACCTGGTATCCCTGTCTCCATAGCATTAACGAGAAAAGTTCAGCTTTAAGAAAGTTCTTATAAATCGTAATAGCTAGAATAAACTAGCAAAGTCCTTTACGTGGTAATAAGAGGGCGCAGTTTGGTATATTTACGTGTTTTGTTTGTTTCAAGATATAATATATCCATAATAAATAAAGGCAATTTATAGCTTTCGAAATCAAATGGCTTTTTTTGTGCATGCATACGTAATACGCGCATTTTCTTAACATTTGAGCATATAAATACATAATTCTAGACTGTATTAGTGTGTTGTATAAAACAACAGACATGTCGTATAATGATATTCAAATCGGTACAACAATGCAAGGAAATGAATACCATTCGCTGCCGGAAACCTGTACAATACATTGCTGTTAACAGTCAACAATATTAACAAGAGAAGTTCATTTCGGTGGCACTTTGGTATCCGGTTCGGATGTTGAAATCAAAGAAAAATAATGTTCTACCATACCTGAAGCAGCGGAGAAAGAGATCCTTCCTCGATGCTTGCCAAGTACCAACCCACCTGCCCCACAATGCGTTCTTACTACATCGAAACATGAAAACCGTGGCAGCCTAAAACCAAAGAATGCCACTACTGTATTCGTTCCTATGATCTTGTCACTAGCCGGTCCTAACCAAACTTAAGCATACCTTGTATAAAACACCGACGTTGGCAAACCTGTCCAGTGCATTGTGAGCTCGTAGAAGCCGCCGCCATATGGGATCTTCTTCCTTATATGAAGACCTGTAAGTATTAGAAAACATGCCAAAAGAAGAGAACGGCTAAATGAATTTTACTTCAGCAGTGAATATACAGTGTGGAGAACCAAAAATTACACATAGAAGGAAAAATACAATTTTGCTTAGTATACAATAGTGCATATATGAGTGTTTTAGAGCATAGACATGCGCATATTTTTCTGCTTTTCAAAGCATAAATCCATGCATATTTTGCTGTTTTTACTGCATATGAATTCGCGCTATAGTAATAACTGATCAATTCATTCAGACTGCAGCTTACTTTAAATGTAAAATCTTTGAGAGAGCTCATAATTCATTACATATAGTACGAAATGGGACTTAAGTTTTTGAATTTTCCTGTCTTCAAATTCTACATGCCGAAACTGAAGAGCGATTTCCTTTTCAAAAGACTGTAACTCCTCGCAAACTAGATATATAGTTCCTTTTGTCCACACCAGAAGGATATGAGTACCGAGCGAGTGGCTTCATGGTTTGTATCACGTTGTTATTAGCTTTCATTCGGGAGATAATGGGTTGGAACCCCACTATCGGCAGCGCTGAAGATGTGTTTCCGTGGTTTACCATTTTCACACCAGACAAATGTTGTGACTGTACCTTAATTAAGGGCACGATCACTTCCTTTCCAGTCCCAACCCTTTCTTATGCCATCGTCGCCGTATGACCTCTTTGTGTCGGTGTGACGTAAACCAAATAGTGGTAGTTAGAAGCTACGGGTTCTTTTCTATTGCGTTTCTGCATTTCAATTGTTCTGCCTGACATCTGAAATGCAGACACACGTCACTGAAAGCACTCCATACCTTTCAGATGTAGACAAATTAAACTAAAATATATGGAAACTAGTTGTCATGCTGTTATCGGCTTTTGAAAAAAAAAATACCACTCCTCAGTTATATTGTAATTTTTTGTTTAGTAAAATAGTCTGTGGAGATTTTTAACAACAATAATCTACTTTGAATGTTGGGAATGTGTCCAATTAGACTGTTTTCAACAAGTTTGCATTCTGCTTGGCTGAGAAAATCAACATCATTAAGTTGCTCATATAAAGATCTTACATTAGTGTCTATAATATAGTTAACTAAGCTAAATTACTAGTGGAATATTATGTAATGAAGTGGACGTCTTTTTCTGTGAATAGAGTAGGTTAAATAGACCGGTGATGAAATTTTATCTCTATTATTCAATATGACAGCAGATTGAGTAATCTTATTGGTAGGAGTATAAGACACAGAAAACTTTTCAGTGTAAAGAGACTAACTTGTAGGAAGGAGAGCAAAAGAAAAACTTGCACTACGGCCCAGATTTACTTAAACCGGACATAGACCTAGTTTACATGCGTTCATTATTCCAAAAGCAGGCTGAGCCTGAGGGACAGAATTTGAACATTTCAATAAAGTCTTGCAGAGAGTCTCAAAGTTCTTCAAACAGAATCTGTTTCTAGTGTACCTGTTACTCATTCCGACAGTGGCTTAGTCATCTCAGGAGTAGGAGCTAAGGGTAATACACCTGTGTCTGAGAAGTTCGTTGAATGGTCTCCTAGCTTGTACACCGTGCTAGTTCGGAAGATGCGCTCGCGCATACGCATTGCGAGACATGACACCAAGTGCCCCCTATCGGCCAACTCATCACAGTTAAACGGAGTTGAACGCTGCAACACATCGCACGGAGTCAGTGTGAGGACTCGTGTCATTGCACAATGGAGTGCAAAACGGAGCAACGCGTTAACATGAAGTTTTGGTTCCATCTAGGCAAAACGGCAACGGAAACATACTCAATGTTAGTGCAAGTTTCCCACGCTCAAACAGTGAGTAAGAAGTGCGTTTTTGGCTGGTTTAAACGCTTTCGGGAAGGTGTTGAGGACGAGCCGCGTTCGGGTCGACCAACCACAAGCACATCTCCAGACAACATCGAACGAGTGCGACAGATGCTTGCGAATGATCGGCTACTGTCCTTACGAATGATAGCAGATGCAGTGGGTGTAGGCAAGGACAGTGTAAGGACCATTGTTCACGAACATTTGAAAAAGTGGAAGATTTGTGCCCGGTTTGTATCGCACAAGCTGACAGACGAGCAGAAACAAACTCGGGTGGAAACGTCGGGAAATTTCATTGACGTTTGTGACCAAAATCCGGAGGTGTTGAAAAACCGTCATTGCAGGAGACGAGTCGTGATCCGGAGACCAAGAGAGAGTCAATGGCGTGGTGTGCAGCGTCTTCTCCGCCTCCCAAGAAAAGTGACGCACAAAGTCCAAGATTAAGACAATTTTGATCGCCATTTTCGACAGCAATGGTGTCATTCACCATGAATTTTTACCCCAGGGTACAACTGTCAACGCGGAATTCTACGAGGGAGTTTTAAAACGACTGCTGCAACGCAAAAGACGGGTTCGGCCTGAACTGTACGGGAGTGGACAGTGGACGCTCCTCCTCGACAATGCCCGTCCGCACACCGCGATCCGCGTGACCCACTTCCTCGCTGAACGCCAGGTTACTGTTCTTTCACACCGCCCGTATTCTCCGGATTCGGCGCCGCAGATTTTTTGTTCCCCCGTCTTAAATTAGCCCCGAAAGGCCACCGGTTCAACAGTGTAGCAGGTATCCAACAACGCGTGACAAGGGTTCTCCGCGAGATTCCAAAAGAAGCGTTTGCTGCCAGCTTCCAGCAGATTTACAGTCAATGTCAAAAGTGTATTGTAGCTAACGGAGATTACTTTGAAAGCCAGTAAAGGTGTTTTGTATGTAACTTGTCTTTATTTCATAAGATCATTCACCGAACTTTTCAGACACAGGTTGTACAATCTTCCTATGTAAAGACATTAACTCGGACTTGTAGCGTTTGAAGGCAAGAGAAGTCTTGCAGGGCGGGGAGGTCAAAATTCCTTCAATTGGCTTTGCATCTAGCTGACAGCAGATTGGGTCACTTAATACTAGGAATTAAGACTAATGGAAACTTTCAATATAAAGAGACAAACATGCGGGTCGGGGTTGGGAGTGGGAAAGAAAAGTTGAACAGCGGACCCAAAATTCCTAAAAATGGCCGTGCGTCTAGTTGATCAGTTAGGTCTACTCATTCCGACAGCAGGCTGAATCACTTAAATGGTAGGAGCTAAGACAAAGAAAACTGAGTTTAAAGAGTAGTTGGCACACCTGTATCGTTACTCTGAGCAGAAAACCTGTTTTAAGTTGCTTTTCCTCGACTCTATAACTCATATTGACAGTAAGCTGAGTAGACCTTAATGGCAAAAGCCAAATTTAAAGCAGGAGTTTTTCACTCTGACTGATGTACAGTTCTATATTATGTTAAACTTTCAACATTAATATTAAAAGTAAGCTATCCTTGAAATGGACACGATGCGGTTAAAAAATCTGTTCACCACATTAAGTTGTACTGACTAGATCTAGAGAAGTGAGTGATGTGGTGGACGACCCTTATAATGATACAGCTGGATATTTACAGCATTAAGAAACGAGCCAAGCAAAATTATTCATTAACCGTTTAACAGCCTACACCAAGATTCAGTTTCTTGTTTACGAGTTACACTGGGAATTTAACGATTTTCCAGTCTATTCTGAGGATTCTAAAGTGGATTTAATTGCCGCTGGTCTAACAATTAAGACTTTCTCCCTCCCCTTTCCTCAGTGTTTATAACTGTGTGGCCGTCAAGATTACACCATTGCTCCTTGGATTGGAACAGGAGTCAATTACTGTCATTAATAGTGTATAGCCTTGCTTACCCTTTCTTTAAGTCTGGGTTTGTCTGCGAGGCAAGACTGATGAACGTTGAGCTAGGGTCACAGTCCGCTGCTGCTAGCCAAAGAAAAAGGAAACACTGTAATGTTATAGAGCAAGATTCCATGAGGGTTTTAAAACAGATTTTTAATTGGAGTTCTCTTCCTTTTCGAGAAATAACGTATTTTAGATAATACTATTCAGTGGCAGGAAATTAAATTCATACATTGCTGGTAAATGCCTATTACAGAACAGAGATGGGATTATTCACTATTAGTGCCATAGCTGTTGAATGAACGTTCTAATGAAGCTGTGTTTCAAGCTCCTTGAAAAAAATTTCTGTTATCAGCGGCAACAGTTGAGTCTGTAGCGATTTACAGGAACCACAAAATATGACTGTTGTAATGAATTATTCCGACGTAAGTTCAGTCTTTTAACGGCAAATAAATTACTTTCTCGGAGCACTTTCAAAATACTCAGTAGCAAGATTCAGCACACAGAAATGTATAAATTATCTAGTTTTTAAAAACTGTAATACAGTGCATTGCCCTATATTCTGCACAGTATAAACTAGTAGAAATTTGAAAACGACGTACATAGAAGACCTCAGAGATTAAGTAACTGCATTGTCCAACCACTGATCTATTCCGAAACAACAACACACTCAGTGAAGAGGTACAATTCAGGTGCAAGTACTATACACCAAATCTGCGAGTCGATTGGGCGACAACACCCTTCAGGTTCTTATTCTTATTCTAGTTGATACTGGTAGGTTTTTGGCGACTCTGGATTAGGAAAGTGCTAAGACTGAAAAGACAGCGGTCGTGGCCTTCATTAAGGTACAGCTTCGGTTTTTCCAGGGGCTGCCTGGCCGATGTGGTAAAGGTGTGCTCGATTCACCCGCAAGGATGTGAGTTCGATTCCTCGTCAGGAAGTCGAAAAATGTAAGAAACGAGGTTTCCACTTCCGGAGGTGCATATGGTCCTGAGGTTCATTCAGCCTAGACTAAAAATGAGTACCAGGTTAATTCCCTAGAGTAAATGCAGCCGGGCGTAGAGCGTAGAGCTAACCACTCTACCCCATCAAGTGCCGAGGTTACGAATAGTGGAAGCCTTTACCTTCCACTACTCCCAGGGCCTTCATGTCCTGTACGGTGATGACTTTACTTTGCTTTGCCCGGTATTTGTGAGGAAAACCATTTTCAACACTGCCTATAGTGAATCTTGAACCCATCATTTTCCGAATGCAACCTTCATGCTTGATATTTGTTCGTTTGCTAGGTGATTGCCACAGCTTCACTGTGGTCCTGTCTCATTTGATTTAAATACAAGACTCCTCAGGGTAATACCACGAAACCCATTTCCAGCATCAGACACATTCATAATAAATATAGTAAAAGATATAAGATATAAGAAAGCGATTTTGAAAACGGGCACATTTTTCAGCTCCAGCTATAATGAAATGCAATTGGTTGCTGAACTCATAAACTCGGCACCAAGTGGGTATGAGTGCTCAGGTCCAGGCTTGACCATTGCTGCCTCTGGGAATTAATCTGACACCCATTTCATTCTAACATCATCTGAATCTGCTATTTAATATTGCTACAAGAGCTATCTTGCCGTCAGTACTACAGTAGGTTGCTAAACTCATAAACTTGGCACCAAGTGCGCTAGAGTGTTTAGGTCCAGGCTTGGCAACCGTTGCCCCCAGAAATTAATCTGAGTCTCATTTCATTGTAATGGTCGTCGCTTTTCTACGAACAGTGTTCCAGTCAGGGAGTCAGTTAATGGGTAAAACTGTTTCCAAAAACGGTGCAAAGCGCTCCAAGGAGTAAATTCAATTTGTAGCTAAAATACATTACTCAGACCAGTATTATCCGTTATAGCTGTCGTTATCACGATTACGTGACGAAGTTTATTACTGTTGAGAATTGATCCATAACATTGTCGCAAAACATCACAACTTTAAACTTTGAAATTGATATTACTGGATTAAATGCAAATATTGTAATTTAGAACAGAAGGTCTCTTATTCCTTTTACTGACATCGTTTGTTTAAAACATCAACTGACTCTGCTATTTGGTATTGCAACACTAGTTATCCTGTCGTCAACCATGATGAATATAGCGGGTCGCTAAACTCATAAACTTGTCCCCAATTGGGGTAGAGCGTTTAAATCCATGATTGGCCACCACTGACTCCGGACGTTAATCTGATACTCATTTCATTTTAATGGTTGTCGCATTTCTAAGAACCTCTCAATCTGGTGGAGAATGGAACCTAGTACGTTCTACCTTCCCGGACTAGGAAGCCCCCTCTAGCAGAAGAAGGAGTTCAAAATACTTCTTTTCCCCTTTGCCGGGCTAAATGACTCACGTGGTAGAGCACTGGCCTTCTGAGTTCAAGTTGAGGGGTCGATTTCAGGTCACTCCAGTACTATTTGATGTTGCTCAAATACGGCAACCTCATGTCAGTGCATTTACTGGCACGTAAAAGAAATCCTGTGAGACAAAATTCCTTCACCTTGGCGTCTCCGAAAATCACAAACATCGTTAGTTGGACGTAAAATAAGAAACATTATTAATACTTGTTTCAACAGCAGTCTTTCTTGTCTTTCTTGTCTTTCTTGTAACAGTTACTGTTTAGTACTAACTGTACATTTTCTAGTTGTAGGCAACAAATTGTGTGTTGTTGTTGTTGATGATGGTGATGATAACAATATATATACAGTATATATAATAAGAGTTTTTTCTGTACATTGCTCAAAATTTAAAAAGAATTGTATTTCTGTATTGTATGTGCCACAGCAACAAGGTATTGCAGTTTTTAATTTTCCGTCACCCCTGTCTGCCTGTCTGTCTGTCTGCCTGCCTGCCTGCCTGTCTGTCTGTCTGTCTGTCTGTCTGTCTGTCTGTCTGTCTGTCTGTCTGTCTGTCTGTCTGTAGCCTAGGTATTGTTGCGATAATTTAATAATTTTGATTATAAAGGATCGCAGTCTTACTAAATAATGTCAGGGAATCGTGTAAAAGAAAATCAGAGGACCGAAGTAGGTACAAAATAAGTAAAAAGTATTTGCCAAGTTTTAACAAATTGCAAAAATCATTTACAAAGAAGTAAGACCAAAAAGGAAATATTGAAATTAATTTAATGATAAATTACCGCCTTGTAATTTATGAACTTTACTGATTGGAAACTTGTCATTACCGTCAAACAACACCAACCGCGTATTCAAAATGCTCTTCTATCTTTGAGGTCATATTATTCTAATATTCATTATTCTTACTTTACGTAACAAGTCACATGATTTTCTTTCTTTTACTACCATGATTTACAATCTCCACATAAATCGTTTTTTTCACTTGGGATCTTACTTGAAATTTACTGTGCTACACACAATAATCATCTCGAACCAACCTTCTCCAGGTCTCAGCTTTCGGATTGTTAGAGGAATATACTACAGCCTGCCACATAAATCTCACATTTTATATACAGCCCGTCTCAAAAATTTTCGCTCTAGGCAAATATAGCCTGTCTCAAAAATTCATTCTCATCGCCTTCTCATGGCGGTATTATATGAAATATCCAGGCTTTTTCTGCCTTCAACATTTTTACAACTCTTATCTCCTCATATATATAAATTCTTCGCTCTCAATCCATTTTCTTATATTTCAAGACTTTTTCAAACTTCAATCCTCTCGTGACAAACAACTTTTATAAAATACACCTTTTTATTTTACTGTTACTACAAATTTCGGACCTCGAGAATACAACAACACACCGTGATTTTCCATATCATCGACATACACGACGTCACAACATTTTACTTCCCATGAATAAAACATAACTTTATCGGATTTCACTGGAATTTTCTAGACACCCGCAAACCTTGTGGAACATACTTGTTAAATCCACTTTTAACATAGGAAAATTTATCCCGCGGTAAACATTATTATTATTATTATTATTATTATTATTATTATTATTATTTCGACAAAAAATGCTGAATTCAAACGATATTCGAAATTAAGACATTCGCCACGACTACGTTATCGGTATCACCTTCCTATTTTTTCTCAATTCGGACAATATCTCAAAGAATATTAACACAATATTTAAACTTCGCATTTTATAATTTCTTGATGTGAATTTTACAACACTAAAGATTTTCACGCGCTGACCAGAAATATAATCCCTTCTCTTGAGCATTACGAAATATCAACCCAACACGCGCAATGAAAATTGGTAGGGACAAACAATAATCTAACTACAACATTGATACAAAAATATTCACAGACCTGTGATCGTAGCCATCGTCCTGGATTCTGGCTGCATCAGGCCAGCGGACCTCGTTTATTTAGCCTTCCATAGCTATATTTTCCATCATCTTCTCATATATATAACTTAAATTACACAACACTTTCCAAAGCACTTTCAAATGTTTAGCAAGCGACGAACACTCTGCTCAAATGACCACATCTACTGCGTTCACAAGACCGCTGCTTCCTTTCACCCTACTTAAAAGTCCAGGTGTTCCAACAGATAAGAAACCAAACCTTGCAGACTCTAACAAATATCATACGCACACACTGAATACAAAGAGAAAATCAATTACTTATTCATCCAAATATCTAAACCTTCAAAGTTGCCATTAGCGGCAGCTCAGAAAATTTCTATCATCTTCCATTCTAACAGTATATTTGAACCATAGACACGAACATGTACTAAGTTATTTGGAGAACAAATTTTCACACTTTTCTGCTGACGAGTGACGCGGGCTCCGCTGCTCCAGTAACCAGACAGAGACTGTGTAATGTTCGAAGGGAGATTTCTTTTATACCCTATGGGGTAACGCTACTCACACCATGAAGCTTGATTGCACAATCTGCTAATTCCGCATTCAATAGACCAATTTTCCTGAAATTTGTTCCATAACTTCGGACAGACTTACGATTTATTACGGTGTTAATTTCATATTTTTGCCATACTCGCAACAGGCGAAATAAATTATTTCTGCCCGGGCGTTTCGCGGGTTTTCTTCATCCATCGACCTTGGCACGTGTCGTTAATTCGGGACCCGGGCGCAAATTCTTCTCTAGGCTTAACTGCATTTATATTTTTATCCTGGGGGTTCTGTCTTCCCATAGGGTTTAAGAATAATTTAGATTCTTTATTTCTGGATTTACTATGTTGCCAAAATCTCTCGTTACGAAGAATTCCTTGAATTTGAAAAATTGTTGAATATTCGAAGTCCACCGAAGTGTCCCGGCATTTCACGAGTTCGCAGCTTGCTTGACACGGGGCACTCGCTCCCACGAAACAGAGAGGCTCTTGAAATGCAAACATGGCTGCTCTCAAAAAAAGTAGTTTGTAGCTGAAATAAATATTGGGAAAAATAAAAAATAATTTTCTCATCGTAGAATTATGGGTTCAGTCTAATAGAGGCTGATATTAGAGTAGAATTCATGAGTAAACGTTTCTGTCATATATGTTAACTATTTATAAATATATGAAATAAATAAATAAATAAATAAATAAATACATAAAAGGTTAGAGGTCAGAGAGAGGAGAATTCTCAGAAAGTACTCGAAGATGGGAGAATATTGGATCGTCACAGCTCGTTCGGCGAGTGGCGAGGCCTCAAGGTCGCGCTGCAGTATCAGTAGGCGGCAGCCGTAGCGCAGAAGGAGAACACCCCTCACGTGGCTCTTTCGAGTGCTGCGCTGCGCTGTAGGGAATTGTACTGTACTGTATAAGCAATGTCAACAGCACAGTGGGCAAGGACTCACTGCGAAGGCTTTTCCCCCAACCACTGAAAAGTGGCTGGAAAACTGCTTGACTAGATCTGGCCAGAGTGACCTTGAGGCTTCTCCACTCGCCGGACGAGCTGTACTCTCAGACAGGGAAGCTGTCTGACTGTGCCTCGAAACGGAGGGTATAGTCCAAATACTTAGTAAACGTCCTTCCGAGTGACCGATGGGGCGTGGTTATGTAGGTAGTGGGGGAGGACTGATTAGCACGCTCTCTCCCTTCCCGATTCGCTAACTCGCTTGCTGACACGTTGTGTTCAGCCAATCCGTACAGTGCCTAGCACGATGTGTAGACTCAGACTGGACAGCAAGAGCAGTGGAAGACGAGGCAATCCCCTTCGATTGCCACTCCCCACATGCGCGGCCGATTCCCGCGCAGGACGTTTACAAAGCGTTTGGACTATAGCTTTCAATGGTCAAGTGGAAAGATTATCTCCGAACCGACTGACAACCGGCTGTTCATCTTCTGACTAAACAAGGAAGTCGGTATCACTTTCTTGACGAAGACTGAGAAGGATAAGAAAGAATGGGGTTGACAGACTTACAAAACAGATAGGCTGTAACGACGAGTCCTGAAGAATGTCCGTGGTTTTCAGGAAAATCTCTGAAGAAGAGGTTCTACAATACTGCGCATAGATCAAAGCCCAACGGTTGAACAAACGTGATCTTAAATACGCCTGCTCGAAAGAAGAAGATAATCCACAGTTCAGGCAAGCAACTCGATGTTGAGAACATCCTGGGGAAATGAGCTACTAATTTTAGGTAAATAAAATATAATAAAATATGAGAATATATTCTTTATTCATGCCTAAAAATTACAATGCTTTTTTAATCATCGAAGCAGAGATTAGTAGTTTGCCTTTTTCTACTACTACGAGCGCTAATGTGAGTCAATGTATTGTTTCACTTAGGCACCACTACGAGCACTAATGTGAGTCAATTCAAAGTTTCACTTAAGCCCTTATAACTACATTAAGTGTGGACATTTCTTAAAAAATCACTAAGGAACACATTGCGAAATGAATTATGTAAATAGATTAATTTGGTTAGGAGTTGAATAAAGAAGAAAATGAGTAAAGAAACAAGTGATTTTAGGCTATTCTTCCGGAAATGCATTTTCGATTTGTTTAAAAGTTGATAGAACTATCCCAAACTAACAAATTGAAACCTTTCCGGGCTCTTTAGCCCTTCAACTTTCGGCAGAATTGAGGAAATTTTCATAGTATGGGGACCCCTACTTTGTCTGCTAAGGAATGTTTTCAACGTTGTGTAGTTGTTACAACCTAACAGACCATTGTCGTGATATCTTTCTAACGCGTCTGCTTCTTACACTAGAGACCTGGATTAGATTCCCGACCAGTTCATGGTCTCATTTAACCGAGTGTTGAAACGGTATTCTTTTTTTTGATTCGTTGTGCCCAACTGTGGAGCGCGTTTGAACTTCTTTTGCACAATGTTTCTTCTTCTTTTCTTCCCAATATCTCTTCATTTTTTCACTGTGTTCCTTTCTGCGTGTTTCTGTCCAGCCTGTATTTTTTCTTGTTGGTTTCTCTGCAAATTTATGTTTGTTTACTAAGCTTATAAATTGCATTCTATCTTGAATGGTTTCATCCTCAATACCCATTTCTTGTAGATCTTCATGAATTTCTGCTAAACAATTGTTGCGGATTTTCAGGGTTAGAGCTAGATTTAGAATTTTCTTTGTCAGCCTGTTGTTATCCGTTCTGTGTAGGTGTCCGTAGAATTTTAGTCGTCTCTTTCTGATGGTATCTGTGATTTCTTTGTGAATTAAAAAATTTCGTGTGGTTTCTTTTTCATCCAAATTCCATTTTCGAACTTTGGTCCTAGGATTTTTCTGAGAATTTTTCTCTCTTGTTTCTCAATGCTTTTCATTTGTGACCTGCCGCCAATGATCAGTGTTTCAGATGCATAAAGTGCCTCTGTATTGTAGTGTCGTAATTTTGCATTTTTTGATATACATCTTTTGTTGTATCTGTTCCATGTGATTTTGTAAGCCCTTTGCAGTTTAGCAGTTCTTTCTTTGTTAGCTTCCTGATTTTACCCTGCTGGTTGAATAATTTCACCTAGATACTTGAATTTGTCTACTTGGGAAATTATTCCACATTTGGTGATTAATGGTTGATTGTCAAATCTTTATTTAGTTCCTTCCATAAACTGCGTCTTTTCAAATGAAATTTGAAGTCCGGTTTTTGCGGCTATTTCATGCAATTTTTCTGTGGAGTGGATTGCTTCTTGTCTGTTGTTCGAATGGATCGCAAGGTCATCTGCGAAAGCTAAGCAATCAAGGCGAATTTTGTCTTTAAGAAGTCTGCCAATGTTTATACCTTTAGTTTCTTTTCTCCATTCACGAATCACTTTTTCCAAAACTAAATTGAATAGTAGTGGGAATAGTCCATCTCCCTGTCGGACACCAGTTCTGATTTCGAACGTTTCAGAAATTTCTCCCAAGAACTTAACTTTTGATTATGTGTTGGTCAGAGTTTGTTTAATCAATTCTCTCGTTTTCCCGTCGACTTGAAATTCATCTAGTATGTATGTATGTATGTATGTATGTATGTATGTATGTATGTATGTATTATTATTATTATTATTATTATTATTATTATTATTATTATTATTATTATTATTATTATTATTATTATTATTATTATATTCAAGTTAGAGCACCCAGACTTATTATGATACTTCCCGCTGAAAGTGATTGTTCTGTTGACAACTTTGTAAAGTACTTCCGTGCTCCAGTGACCATCACATTCTAACCTTTGTAATTACAGCCAAAGAAAAAGTAATATATTTAGAGGAGGAGTCGTGTGTTCGAGCCCAAGGGAGATGACGAAGATCCCAGTCATGGTCTAATTGCAGACGCTTGCAGAGTCCTGCAGATGTTGCGGGCACGCCCTACTGGGATGTGTTCTGATCGGCGCGATACGGCGTAGTGCAGTAGCATGCTGAGAACAGTAGCGGCAGCTCGCGGGAAGGTGAGACAACCAGTCTAGAGCAACACAAAGAAGTAAAACATTTCAATGTCGCAAGATTCAATAACATTCCATATAAGATTATTAATTTCCTGGTTTTTGAAAATCTAATTATTTGGTCTATTTATCTGAATTTTAAAACTGAACTTCTTAGTTCCTCTAATAATGCTGTTGTAAACTCTTAATTAGGGCAAGGTTGGAAAAAAAAAAAGATCTCTTAAAATTTGTTGATGAAATATATTCGTAACAGGCAATTATTTGCTATACAGCCCATTAAATGTCTTGTCACTGGCAAATTACTCCATCTCGGAGAAAGGAGTTGAAGATCAATTTATACCCTTCTGTATACACTGATCGGCAAAATTAATAGATCACTTGAATTTTCAAAGGATAAATATGTTAAATTGTGAAACATTTGTTTTATCATTTACATTGATGGTTTTCATTATCGCACAATGTTGAATCCGATTCGATGATTTGGTGTTGGTGATTGTGATTTTATTCGTGCACATAACTTATAGTGTGCTAAATCTGATCATGCTGAACGATACTTTGTGAATAAGGTGGATTGTAACCCTTCACATTATCGTATTTTATGTCGTTCTGTTGTAGACCATTGCCTTGCCGACCTTTTGTAAGCTCGGATGATGAGAAGAAACTCTATAGGAGGAAGGAATAAATAAATAAACAAAGGGGATAGAGTTGAAGCTAGCATCACTTACACAATATACTTTGCTTTGCGAGGTCTTGTGCCTTATTCATGTACGTCCTTTAATCCATAAGAAGTGAATGATAAATTCCTGTAAGCTTTGAATTCCCCACCCCAGCGGAATTGTTTCAGACCGGGCGAGTTGGCCGTGCGGTTAGGAGCGCGCAGCTGTGAGTTCGCATCCGGGAGATAGTGGGTTCGAACCAAACTGTCGGCAGCCCTGAAAATGTTTTTCCGTGGTCTCCCATTTTAACACCAGGCAAATGCTGGGGCTGTGCCTTAATTAAGGCCACGGCCGATTCCTTCCCATTACTAGGGTTTTCCTGTCCCATCGTCGCCATAAGACCTGTGTTGGAGGACGTAAAGCAACAAGCAAAAAAAAAAAAGTTTCAGATATGTATTTGTGTGTCTATATGTTCTATTCTGGATATTCTACACGTTGGAGCACCCCACGACTGTCAAAAAGAGTGTTTTCTTAAATTGCTGGGAGGTACCATTGACAACTGCTTTTTGTTTGTTTTTTTTCTGCTGTGACGTTGGTGAGTATAGAGAGCGTTGTACGATAGATTCTGTAGGTGGTCAATAGAACGGATATCCCACATCATCCGAAGCTTCAGTATTGTCGATTGCTTATAAATACGGTATTTGTGAAATCTGGCCAAGCTGCTTGTAAACGAAATGCGCCTTGAATACTTATTTCCCATTGTAACTCGAGTAAAGATAATGATATACGCTAAGTGGAAGAATGAGCAGTTCTCAAAGAGGACATAACTATCGAAATCAAACCAAACACGGCCATATAACAGAATATGTTGGACAGTTGTCCATGGTGTGAAATTTTGACGAGTTTCTTCATCGTGTATGCACGAGTTGCGTGCAAATTTTCGGATATTTTCACATGACACCGGCCGTAAAATCAGGCTACATAATGTATATTCGAACATTAGTTTAATGCCATCATGTGTTCTGTCCGGACTTACAGCTCAGGAACTACTGTAAGTTTGATTGGTAATTTGAGACAAGACAAAACATGTGACACTCGGTGGAAGTCAGTTAAATACTTGTGGAGGGTGGGGCTTTAAAATGGTACGCTTTCGAGGAGTGTGACTTGGTTTCAGATTAATAATTCCGAAATCAAAAAACATAAAATGGTGGTTAAAAGTTCTAAAGGTTAGTAACAGAATCCCACAAGGAAAACGTGACAAGGGAATGGTCCAAACTTTGAAGTTTGTATTTTTTCGGAATATTGGTGATTTGACCTTCTAAATATCAGTTCCGAACCCTAATGTGGGCTACCGTTAGGGAAGAACTCTGCGCCTGAGATGATATCACTTAGAACTAATCGTGCTGCTTTTCTTTGGATGTGATCTTTTCCACTTCTCGAATCAAGAAATCCAATACACTGGAACCATTCTCTGATTGAGTGCTTACCAGCGACTTACACGCTACATCCTACAACCCTTAAATCTCCTCATAACCATAGCCAGAAAGACCTAGTCCAGCGCGGACTTTGTGACACTGGCAGCCATTGCACCTCTGACAAAGTTCCCTGTCTGAGAAAAGAGTGAGTCCGTCTAAAGCGACGTTTCCCAACTGCCTTGTAAAAGTAAGTAATGACAAAAAAAAAACAATCCGCGAAGATCAGAGGAACTGCGTAACAACACGGGACAAGTGTCACGTACACTGACTGACAGAGCAAATGCAACACCAAGAAGGAGTGGTTCGAAAGGGATGAAAGTTGGGGAAAAAACAGAGACGGCACGGACGAATAATTGATGTTTATTTCAAACCGATATGCAGGTTACACAATGCGCACGGCATCGACTCAGTGGGATGTAGGACCACCGCGAGCGGCGATACACGCAGAAACACGTCGAGGTACAGAGTCAATAAGAGTGCGGATGGTGTCCTGAGGGGTGGTTCTCCATTCTGTCAACCATTTGCCACAGTTGGTCGTCCGTACGAGGCTGGGGCAGAGTTTGCAAACGGCGTCCAATGAGATCCCACACGTGTTCGATTGGTGAGAGATCCGGAGAGTACGCTGGTCACGGAAGCATCTGTACACCTCGTAGAGCCTGTTGGGAGATGCGAGCAGTGTGTGGGCGGGCATTATCCTGCTGAAACAGAGCATTGGGTAGCCCCTGAAGGTACGGGAGTGCCACCGGCCGCAGCACATGTTGCACGTAGCGGTGGGCATTTAACATGCCTTGAATACGCACTAGAGGTGACGTGGAATCATACGCAATAGCGCCCCAAACCATGATGCCGCGTTCCGCGTTGTCTAGCGGTAGGGCGCTCCACAGTTACTGCCGGATTTGACCTTTCTCCACGCCGACGCCACACTCGTCTGCGGTGACTATCACTGACAGAACAGAAGCGTGACTCATCGGAGAACACGACGTTCTGCCATTCCCTCATCCAAGTCGCTCTAGCCCGGCACCATGCCAGGCGTGCACGTCTATGCTGTGGAGTCAATGGTAGTCTTCTGAGCGGACGCCGGGAGTGCAGGCCTCCTTCAACCAATCGACGGGAAATTGTTCTGGTCGATATTGGAACAGCCAGGGTGTCTTGCACATGCTGAAGAATGGCGGTTGACGTGGCGTGCGGGGCTGTCACCGCTTGGCGGCGGATGCGCCGATCCTCGCGTGCTGACGTCACTCGGGCTGCGCCTGGACCCCTCGCACGTGCCACATGTCCCTGCGCCGACCATCTTCGCCACAGGCGCTGCACCGTGGACACATCCCTATGGGTATCGGCTGCGATTTGACGAAGCGACCAACCTGCCCTTCTCAGCCCGATCACCATACCCCTCGTAAAGTCGTCTGTCTGCTGGAAATGCCACCGTTGACGGCGGCCTGGCATTCTTAGCTATACACGTGTCCTGTGGCACACGACAACACGTTCTACAATGACTGTCGGCTGAGAAATCACGGTACGAAGTGGGCCATTCGCCAACGCCGTGTCCCATTTATCGTTCGCTACGTGCGCAGCACAGCGGCGCATTTCACATCATGAGCATACCTCAGTGACGTCAGTCTACCCCGCAATTGGCATAAAGTTCTGACCACTCCTTCTTGGTGTTGCATTTGCTCTGTCTGTCAGTCAGTGTATTACTGGTCTGGAGACGCCGCACACGGCAACGCCTACCTTGAAAAGAACGGTGAGCATTGAAGAGTTGTTCAGTGTTGTTGATGCACTTCCAGTTTTTGATGTTTCGGAGCCATGAGATCGGTGGTCAACCAGCTCCTCGCTTGCCTGCTATCTTTCCTTGTAATATGAGTTGTAGAAGCCCGTATACTTTCTAACCTGTAGAACATGGCCTAAATAAGCTGTTTGCCTGGCTTTGATAATGTTTGCCTGCTCACGCTGAGGATCTGGCTCACTTAACACTTCATTGTCGGTTACAAAATCTGTCCAGGCAACTCTGAGCATTCTCCTATGTAACCACATTTCAAAGGCTTCTAATCTGTTCATTATTATTTATTATTATATTTATAGTTTATTAAATACCTGGTCATAAAAAATAGTATGTTATATATTCTGTGTTAAGAATATTCTAGAGCTAAGCCTGTTGTTTGAACTTTCAGTGAGGTCTAATAACCACATGTCTACTTTTTTTTCCGCAATGTAGAAGTCGATTGAAGGAGGTACACAAGTGAGAAGCGGTTGTGGAGCACTGGTCTAAAAATATAGTATCTTAAAAGACTAGTTGGAATAAACTGAAACCTAAGCTAGCAACAGTTAGCAGCATGAAGTCGTTGGAAAAGCTACCATTCCCTCCTTATTCTCCCTTGTGTACTGATAAGAGGAACGGAACTCGCTGATAAGGCAAAGAAGGCAAGCAAAACTTTTTGGAGAATAAACGTGTACAGCATGGTACATACTAAGACGTTATCAGCTTTTATCAGAGTCCTTGAGAAATGCGTGTGACTAGAGAACAGGTAAGCTTGCATTCGTACACTTGTTACTTTCCTGAAGATTAGATTGCGACAAATTTGTTTGCTCTAGTAATTTAATTTCCAATATCCTCCATTCGTTTGTCATTACTTCACAGGTATCAACATAGTAAAACAAGTCGCACATGTTGAGGGCTTCATCTCGGCTTGGCTTTGCTTGGCTTTTTTATATTTTTTATCTCCTGCTGTCAAACAGAAGACCTATAAAGTGGGGCGCAAGGAAAAAAAGGAAACATTCTTCTAAAAGGGTGTGTGTAGAAAAAGTTTGAAGTAAACAACGTATCGTGAAAAAAGATAAGAGAAATGTAGCTGGGGAAGGTGAAGGGTACCGAAAGAGTGATAGCGAATCTAAAGTATCTCTGGTACGCACCACAAAAGGCCATGGAGGAGCCGAAAGTAAATATTTACATTGTTCTAAACCTGTTTGAGCAATGGTATTCAAACAGTTTGGTTGGCGTAGCCCCAAATCCAATTGTTTAACCTTTGTACCCTCCAAGTACGAGTAATTTGCAATTATACTAAAAATAACAAAAGATTGCGAGATGTCAAATAATATTAACTATCATCATCATCATCATCCGCAGCTTATCCCGCACACACTGAGGCATGAAAGAGTTGTGGCCCTTCCTGACACCTCGGGAATTTCAATTGAAAATCCCACCCCAGCGACACCGAGAATGAAACCTCAGTCGCCAGAATGACAGGCAAACAGCTAAGACTCTACAGCATCCTGCTCCCCAATAACAACAATATTGTACTGTATATTACATGTCGCTGAGCAAAGGAAACCTCGTAACTCATTCGGTGTAAAATTTACAGAAGAAGTCCAAAACTGTGCGGTCAGCAATGGCCGGAGAACTGTTCCTGCCATTTGCAGTGCTTGTTGGTTTTTTTCTGGGTATGAGAACAGTTTCACTTTTAGTGGAATCTATAACCTATTATATCACGGTGTAACGATTCAGCTATTAGTCTAGTCCCATTACAGACGCCTTTTGAAGGCAGTAAATTTCTTAGCGACATGATTATAGCACCCTTCTTCATTCTCATCTTGTGCGGAGGCATCCCGGTTGGTGTTAAGACTGTTAATAAATTCTTCCCGATAAGCAAGCTGATCTTCTGCATATTCACTCACAAAACTGTCCACACTTTCGTAAAATACTTCATCCCCAGGTAAACGTTGTTTATTTCAAGTGACTCTTCATTAACAACGGTAAGAATCGCTCTTCCTTTAAGCTGCAGAGTAGTGAAATCAATATCACTATATGGTTGTTCAATTGGATCTTGTATTTCTGGATAGCATCTTGAAGGTATCGTTATCATCGTTCCAGTCGTGCTTTCTCCTACTTCTATTAGCCACGCTGAAAATTATTTCTCAGAATGCAGAGCGTGCATATTCACGGTGAGTTTCAATACCTGGAATTTACTCCAGAGTTTACGCCGCTTCAAACAGCTTTTGAAATTTAGAGTGGAAAAAACAGGTTCCTCAGTCGAATTGTCAGTGTATTAGTCTTCGGTCTGATCCCACCCACGCTGAAGAATTAAACAGCGTGTGGTTAATTAGTCTAATTCTGGAAATGGGTACTTGTGTTCGTCATAATACACTTATATTCACACACATACAACACACAACACCAATAACCAGCAAAGAAACACGCAATAGTGAATACATCGCTCCACATAAGGTTGGCGTCCGGAAGGGCATCCAGCCGTAAAACTAGACCAACCCATATGACGTGCCATTCCCAATAAAATGGAAAAAAGCTATAAGAAGGAAAAATGAGGGGAGAAAAGTAAACTACACCCCCTAAAAATCGGCAAGTCGCATTATAACATTTTCATTGAGTTTCCACATAAGCTCTTTGAGTAGGGAGTAATGGACTCACTGACTTACAACGTCAGTGACTTCTCAATAAGGCAGAAACTCGCTCAATGCAAGTGGAAATTAAGAAAACGTGATCAGTCATGCTTCTTTTTGATCCACCCAGTCTTCATGCTGATGTAAAAAAGACGTACCAGTCTTTCCACTAAGTTAGCATCAATGTAAAACTATTATCGGATTATTCCTCTGTATTTAGTTTAGTTGTAAAATAATGAAAGAACGCTAATACATTGTTTAGGAAAGAGTGGGAAGCTGATAACATCACGTGGAGAGGATGGCCTATGGAAGGGAGGATTCACTAGTTACGAGACTCCAGCTGGAGAGCTCCAGAATTAAAAGAAGAAGAGTCAGCAAGAGCGAGCGGGCATCTTCAATTGATATAAATTGCCTCCATTTCGCACCCCACATGCAATCAGCCTACCGTAGGTGTTTGCTGTTACATTCTAAGTACCACAACAGCCTTGAACGTGCCACCAACTCCTCTAGATGCTGTATTCGCAGACGTTTTATGCGGATTTTGCAGCCAATAAGACCAAAGCCGGAAAAAATAGTGGACAATAAAACACTTTATTATTATTATTATTATTATTATTATTATTATTATTATTATTATTATTATTATTATTATTATTATTATTATTATTATTATTATTATTATTATTTCTTTGATAAACTTATCAACAGAGCAAAAATAAGGGCACTTTAAGTAGTTCGTGAGGTGGAGAACATCTGTTCGTCACACTTCTTTTGTATTTTCCATGAGCGAAGTTTGGTCTCATATCTCTAAAGCTGTATGTATTGGTGATTAACTTGCGCTGGGATTGAGAATGAAGTAGGTATTGTGCCCTTGTAAAGGCACCCAAATACGGTGGTCTTCTTTCTTGATATCTGCGCCGGCTGCTCCTGTAAATAATGACATGTAAAAATACCTACCGCTGCATGTAGACTCTTCTTCCTCAGAGGTGGTGCGTCCCAAATATCCCATGGGTTGATGGGCCACACGTCGATCGGGGGTGAGGAAATGAAAGATGGGGTAAACTAAACTATAAATGACGGTACCCAAAGACTGAATTAAAATTTAAATGAATAAAATGATTTTATTGAACAAAGTGCAAAGTGTAAAAGAAATTGAAGGTAAACTGGTGTAAAACAAAACAAAGTGAAATTAAATTAAAATTCAAACAATTAAAAGATCTGCATTGCAATAACTCAATTATCTGCCTCAATAAAATTTGACTGAAGGTCGATCAAATTTAAATTATTCTAGATTACGTCGAATCACTGTCTCCATGACGATGATGTGAACAAATTCAAAACACTGGTCAGAAATACCACCTCATTTGAATAACTGATTTCTGTAATACATTGGAAAATGTCTTCTCAAAATAAACTTGCGTAGTTAATTAATTAATTGGTTAAGTCATTAAATTGACACTGACTCAGAGGTGTTTATCAAATTTTTCACCCATATTCAAATTCAGTTGGGAAACACCCAACTCTAAAATAATCATGAAATGCACTAACCATGTGTAGCAATAAAAGAAAAGGAAAGGAAAACAAAACAACCATGAACATTGTACTTCATCTACCACATAACCATTGCCACATTTTTTAAAAAACTACTCGTGGCTGAAAACAAGAAAGATTATTGAAACACGAACCTGAGTGCTACAATCACTCATTTAATTAGTTAAACCTCACTTGCATGACTGTGATAGCCTGGACCTCTTAAAATACTAAAATGAATTAGGCCAAGTGCCTCATGCTTACATCTCAAATGATGATGATGCTTGTTGTTTTAAGGGGCCTAACATCGAAGGTCATCGGCAACATCTAAAATGAAAGCGATCCCTTTACATTATTAATTTTACTTAATTTGCCGCTGCCTGCATTTTCATTACGAATTCATATTTGTGGTACCACCACTAGATGGAGGCAGATCCCATCTCATTTACATAATTCATTTGCGGCACTTATGATACAACTGCTTATTAAAGATCGCTTCATTTTCCTAACTGAAATGTAGTGGATTTCTAAGGCTTGGTAATTACTGACTGTCTGGTATGAGCATACCACTACTACGGTTTTGACTATGAACTAATCGATGATCTTTTACCCTAACACATGAAATCTTATTTACATAAATGAACATGTCAATGGAGAAACCCTGCTCCAAAAATATTGAAATCAAAAATAACCTAACTACACCTATTTATTTACATCAATGAATACAAACAATTCACGTATGATCAGATTCTAAAATAATACGGTGATAAAATATACACAAAGAAAGGATATAACAAAAATCTAGATCCCAAACATCGCTGCCTGCTGAAAGTTTTAAAACTAGTAAAATGCGCAAATATCGGAGTATAATAAAATTTACCCAGCTTCAAGTAACAAAATATGTGGATTTGATGGCAATCTTCTAACCTCAGACGGAAAATGTCTGGCCATGACACTATTCAACCTTTACGGACAATAATTACTGGTATTACATGTCATCCATGATTCTACATGACTGTCAAAACACACATTGATTCGTCGCTCTGTTCACACGTTACCTGGTGCTTTAACTTGAATATTTTCCGAGCATCTACTTTCCCTGGAAACTATATGAAACAATACAGGCTTTCCGCCTACAACCACCTCACATGTCGTCATATATTTAACACTCTCGGTTAAATTATTCATCTCTCAATTCTATTTATTCATCAATATTCTCGACGTAGTAACTCATAATACGGCCTCACTCGTATCAGGCGGGCGAAATATCTGTCGTTCACATCTCCATTTCTTACGACACTGTTCATGACATGGTCCAAATATCACATTTCCATTTTCAACGCAGATCATCAGGGATATTATTATTCACTTTGCTCGATCTTTTGATCATCCTCCGCTTCACATATTATAAAATATCAGAGCTGACTTATCAATGGCTTCCTGTCACTATGTTACTAAAATGACGAGATTGCCTCTCAACAACACGGCTACTGAAATGTGTAACCGCATTTACACACAGAAATAAACACTCGCGTGTCAACCAAATCGTCGCGAAAATACAAGGTATGAGAACTACCAGAAACGGTCATCTGAATGATGATTACATAACATGAAATAACAAACTGAATGCGCTAGTAGCAAAGGTAAACATTTAAAATCAACAAGGCGGCATCTACAAAATCAACGTTAACAAAAATATCGCTCATAACCAACGTTATAATAACATTATTATTATAAATATTATTCCCAAATCTGCACTACACTTATTTAAAACTCTCGTAAAATAGGATTCTAATATGTCAAAATGACTTACTTCAAAATGATCCAGAAATAATATGCAAACACATTTACTTAAAGAAAGTACGCAAATAACACTTGCTCACTTATATTATTATTATTATTATTATTGTAACGTTCCAGACGTTACAGTGTAATTATGTTAATTTTATTATGTGTAATTAATTGAGGAATTTAACGTCATGATATTTATTTGGTATGTAATTGTATTATAATTCATGTTTAATCATTTGCTCACTATCATTTCATTACTTTGTAACTACGACTTATAAACGAGGGCTGAATATCCTAATATTCACTTAGATTCTTGCGACAGTTGGTTAAAATTAACTTGCAGTAGATTTCAGTTATCTTGCCACATCACCGAGGAGGAAGGAAGGACAAATTTAGACAACAAGTTCTGAGAAATGCGAGCACGTGTTCACGCGTCCTAACGTAAGCTACCGTATTTCGACCAGAATTATTCGAACTGATCAACGCCTATATTTTCAAAGGAGCGTCATGTTGCCATGGATACTGAGTGAAAGGACGAATAGAAGAACAGTTGATATCTTGTGTGGGACCCATCTACTCTAAAATCTAGAGTGGGGAGAGAAGTGTCATCTGATTGGACCACGTGTAGCGGCCTGTAATTAGCGCGAGAGAAAGTTATAAGAGGGCGTGTTGGAGCTCCTGGAAGGTCTCTCTACAACGTCTTATTCGCTTCTGCGAGTCTCTCTACATTATTCTACGATCTTCTACGAGGCTTCTACTTGATTTTCTACTTGATTCTGCGTCTCGATACTTAGAAATTCTGAATGAGGGGTGTATAGCCACTCTCATGAGGAAGTACGTACAGCACGGCTACAAGACCGGTTTGAACCAGTCTAAGTCAATAGATAGTTTTAATCTAGATAGAAATGAAACTTCAGAGAACATTATCAGTAAAGTTGGAAGGATTCTTAATTGAGTATCCTCTCCATATAACCCAAGGTGGTTCTTCTAACTATGACTTAGGGCTTATCTCCAATATATGGGATGGAGCATAATAGGGAGTGTTAGTTTGAAGTCATCTTCCAATTAGTGGTGGGTGCAATTGGCAAGGCAGGAATGGTACTGAGCTGCAGATGAAGAGATCTCAAAGACGAACGGTGATGTTCCCGCTACAAGGAGGGAAGCTTTCCAAGGACCAGCAGAACAAGACGACATGGTGAGCAAGCGAGTTAAAGATATTGCAAGTTTTCGCGAAGTAGAGTCATTCAATTTTTTATTAAATTCATTTTCTATTTTAAATTCAGTTCTCGTTAAACCGTCGTCATTTATATTAAATATAATAAATAGTATTTTTCTAGTTTACTTTAATCAATTTGCCTTAATTAGCCTTTTAATTTCTAATTCTCCTGCTTAATGATTAGTGCACTATCACCTCACCCCTGTGATAAGAGTCTGTCCAAGCTTGATTATAAATTTTATCTTTAAGTCCTCAACTTAAAGATTGGCGCCCTTTGCTTGCTTGGTTGCATTTCTCATTTGATGATTGTTCTCCGAGAGGGGAAGTCACTTTATTATTATTATTATTATTATTATTATCACGTGAATTATTTACAATCCTATCTAACAGTCTAAGCTACATTTTGATCATCGATTGGTTCATAGTCCTACATATTTATTTATACATTTTGTTGCTCATTACCTTAGTGCTGGAGGCAGGTTGGATCACCCTCCGGGCTCTGTCATGATGAGTTAGTATTCCATCTTGAAGCTGATGTGGTTATCCGAAATATCACACGTACATACTTGATACATTTTTATGATGGCGTTGCACACGTCCACATTTACATAAACACTCGCATTTTCTAGCACTTCAATGAAGATTATACAATAACACTGCATTAAACACCTGACGTGAAGTCGAAAGTCTGCTCTCCGCTACCTGCCTGGCCTCCTGCTGTGTCTCTCACACCCCTCTCAGTTTGTTTGTTTAAAGGCTTATTGGTTGTTCACCTCCTCATAACATTGGAGTCAAGGTCTTAACACCGCGGCCTTCCATTAGTGAAAACAAAGTCATTCTCCTCCCTGTAACTGCTTTAACTAATTTTGCTCCCGTAATATCTCGCTTGCCATAATAGTTCCTTGAAAGTGATGAAAACAAGCTAAATGTAATGTTCCCAATGATGTGTGGAGAATTTTTATACTAATCGTCCTCCAAAATATGACCTTTCAACAAAAATATCCATACTACACGTGGATTAGGGAAATTTTATGCAGTCACGTGTTACGACGTGATCCATTGTCCCTCTCGGTTTGTATGTGTAAGTTCATTTGAGGCAAGTGTTGAAAATGTAGCTATTGCCTGATTATCTCTGCATAAATTCAAATTAAATAAAAGTTTGTCAAAGTGTTCATTTCTCCTAAAATATTACTCTCACAAGTAAATACATTGCTCACTCGGATGCCAACAAGTGTCTCTGATCGCGTTCCTACAAGACTCAGAATTCACACAACTGACTGAACTAACTCCGTACAGGACTGAATTAAACAACTGAAGATTCACCACACTGCTCGTTGGTTTTGTAAACAGTCCTCCCCCACTTCGAGAATAGTTCTGTGGAAGGGATGTGGCGTAATAATCTTGCACTTGGGACCGATTTATCATACGTCCGTAGGTTAAAGTTTTAGGAAATATGTTCAAAACATTCCTAATTTTGGTCCGATTTACGTGTTATATAGCTCTGTGAGAAACGATCACAGGGTAATTCATATGACGGCGCGCATCACTGGTTTTATTTTCTTCCAGAGGATGGCGTCTTCCCGCCATGATGGTTCATTTCCTGGGCGATACCACCCTTCCATGTAAAGTTAAGAATTTCTTAATTAACCACTAATTAATCACACATTTGCACTGATAAATCCTCAAATATTGTTAGGAAGTCAGGACACCATTTTCCACAACTACTCCGGGCTCCAAATCGCGAAATACTGGCTGTCGATTGCCGCTATGACAAAACATTTAAATTTGTAATTTTGTGATTGGCTGAGACGTTCGCGCTCTTCGCAGCATGGATGCTTCCACTTTCTGCCAAGGGTTGACGGGTATTATTGGTTTCTCCCTCGCACCTCTAAGTAGGTCAAGTTCCAACGCGCTGATTCCCATGAGAACCGGGTAGAAAGTTTCCACCTCTCGTCGGCATCATAAACATTATTGGATGTACCACTTAGGCCAGCTATATGCTGTCCGTGCCTTAAGACGCGTTCAGCGGATCTGCTTCCAGTCTGAACGGCGCCAGAATGTTGCTTTGTGAGACTGCCAGCTTTCCCCAGCCTACTGCTGTATTCCAATGCATTAATTGCGCACATTCGCTTATGGGTGCAGTATGGCCTACTTTTGGGTATCCATTCTGTAGCTGTTTAGCTTAGCTTAGCTTAGCGCGACCTAAATTAAAAGCCAAGACTGACACTGAATGTATTTGACGGAAAAATAATCATAATTCAATATAAAACGCATCTGGTGATACTATTTGGCGGTCTAGATTTTCCTCCGCTGACACAAGGAAATTTGGCTGTTTTATAAGAAAGTTCCTTCATTTTGAACACTCCATTCATGGGTCATGGAGAGTTTTAAAAGTGTACTCCTTCAAGAAGCAATGTTGTGTGAAACAATTTCTACAGCTCTGTGTACTGTCACTGTCGATTTTGAGACTCCAGAGAAATCTCGGAACATACTAATTCATTATTAATATTAATTTGTATTTACGAGTCGGTTTTACAAATTTGTTTAATTTCATCATCGATACTTTCGAGTACAATATTATTGAATCTTTATTTCATCAAAATATCTCATACAATTCTTTTCATTGTATACATTAAATGGATTTGGACGCCCTCTAAATGTTCCTGGTCTTCTTTTATTCTGCATGTATGTATGTTTAGTCCTCAGCCCGAAGGCTGGTTGGATCCTCAACAGTTCCACCATCAGCTGTCATAGATGGCCTAGGCATCACTGAAGAGGTGTACCAGGGAAATGAGGAGTGAGGTAGTTTCCCGTTGCTTTTCTCACCGAGCCAGAAGTTGCTATTACATATCAGTCTGCCAAGCCTACTGAAATTTATTCTGCATATGAGCTTAAATAATACGCGTTTCCTCGTCACTAATACCGTCTTCTGCTGAAAATATAGCCATTACTTAGCCTAAAGCACAGTTCTGTACAGCTTAAACTAAGTCGCAGATAAGCTCAGCTTGACACTTACACTGCCCGTTGTATATATCCCTAGTGAAGAAACAATACCTCGTTTGACACTATGCATTTCCTATCCATGCAATCCATGAGAGCGATGTTCGTTGTGTTCATTTTCTTATGCGAAAGTGTAAAGGAAAACGAACCTTAAATACAGTGTACTGTAGGAGTGCGTAAATATGCCACGCATACATAAATTACAACAGTACAGTACGGTCAAGTTCATTTATCCGTACACTTCTGCATAGGATAATGAAAAAAAAAAAAACCCCATGGCACTACAGCCTTTGAAGGGCCTTGGCCTGCCAAGCGACAACTGCTCAGCCCGAAGGCCTGCAGAGTACGAGGTGTCATGTGGTCAGCACGACGAATCCTCTCGGCCGTAATTCTTGGCTTTCTAGACCGGGGCCGCTATCCCACCGTCAGATAGATCCTCAATTCTAATCACGTAGGCTGAGTGGACCTCGAACCAGCCCTCAGGTCCAGGTAAAAATCCCTGATCTGGCCGGGAATCGAACCCGGGGCCTCCGAGTAAGAGGCAGGCACGCTACCCCTACACCACGGGGCCGGCCATAGGATAATGAACACAACAAAAATTGTTCTGATGGACTGCTTATGAACGTGTGGCTGGGAGGCGTGACCAATCTTGAAGAAAATAATTTATAGGAAGAGCACTGTGACATACGAGTTTTCTTTTTCTATAATTGGCTTTATGTCGCACAGACATAGAGAGGTCTTGTGTCAACGATGGGATCAGGAATGGATAGGAGTGGAAAGGAAGTGGTTGTGCGTGGCCTTAATTATGGTACAGACCCATGAAAATGGGAAACCACGGAAAACCGTCCTCAGGTCTGCCGACAGTGTGGTTTGAACCCTCTCCTTTCCTATCCCATCGTCGCCATAAGATCTAACTGTGTCGATGCGACGTAAAGCAAATTGTAAAAAAAAATGTTTCCAAGTTCCACATTGATTTCTTTGTTGCTGGAAAATTATAGGGGTACATAATGCAGCCGTGCCTCACTTATTTCCGGATAGCTGCTTCTTTAATCCTTATCACTGCAGATTGATTTTTGTGCACTTTGTAGATAACCCATCTTACTCGGTACTTCTCGATTCAGATTACCTTCAGAATCTCAAATAGCTCCAATCAACGTTACCAAATGACTTTCTCTAGATCTGCAAGTGTCATGTATGTGGGCTAGCCCACAAGTTAAGTCAAACTTGTCTTCTCCTAACTCGGCTGCAACTAGTCTCACCATTCTTTTGTAAGAGAGTAAATTCACATGGATAGCTGGCCTTTAACACAGTGTATCGTGCGGTAACAGCATCAAAGTGATAGGTGTTGCAATGCCATTCAAATTTTTACACTATTTATAGGATAAAATGAGCTTGGATATTTAAAATTCTAAAATTCCCCTCTTGTACAGCTATCCTTAAGGAGGAATACTTAATTCATGCCATATAAATGGTGATTTACTATTGACAGTAAACAACTAAACATATATATTTTAAAAAGGAAACAGGAATACCAAAACGAATGAAGAATGAATTGAATATTGTGTGATTAATCCTTGGACACCGAAGATCAACACAGTCACCTCCCAGCAACTGGCGGATATGTGATACTTTTCTTCAAAGTACGTAAAACAGGATTCGTAATGCGTCTTATTTCCGGAAACAACTTCTTTGGCCTATATTTCCCTCAAACCTAATTGTTGGATGAATAACAACGCCGATATTTCTTCGTCACAGACTTCAGATCTTCATATTTTTTAATAATTTCTGCAATACTACTCCTGACCCTAAGTTGCCAGTTATTTCTCAGTAGTTCCCCTTTCGGCCAGAAACCAAGAACGTGAGGCAGGGCCTTTATCTCGCTGTAGTGACGGCAACGGTTTTCTTAGCTCCTACCGGGAACGCTCAGACTGCTATTTATTTGAACAGATGGTGTAGTAGTTTTAATACTTACTAGCACGTATTTTCCTAGGAATTGTAGGAAGTAATTTAATGAAAATCAAATTGCATTAAGTGTGGGTATTGACCAAACCAAACCCCATGGTGCAACAGCCCCGAAGGGCCTTAGCCTACCAAGCTACCGCTCAGCCCAGAGACCTGCAGATTATGAGGTGTCGTGTGGTCAGCACGACAAATCCTCTCGGCCGTTATTATTGGCTTTCAAGTGTGGGTATTACAGAGTGAAAATAGAGGCGTGATAGCTGAATGACATGGTCGTGGTTCTAAACTTGGACAACGTATGTTGGATTTTTAGAATGATAAGTCAAGACCTTGTGGTTCAAATTCCCCATTAAACTAGAGATTCGAAGTCTACGTTCACAATATGAAGAGCCACATTAAACTACAAGCTTGCTTAGAGGCACGTACAGTATTGTAGCAGTGAAGTTGAGTGTGTGGTGTATATAGCTCCAGTAGCCGTGTTATCTGTGTTTGAGGAAAGCGTGGTGCGTGTGCTGGCACTGTTTGTCTGGGGCTTGACTTCGCGATAAGGCTTGCAAGGCAGCTGGCTCCACGACTCCCATGTCGCCATGCTCACCACTCCTTACTTAGGCTTTCCTGTTCCGACTGACTGAACATGAGAGCATTTCCTTCAATCACACCATTCTCCTCAGCCAATAAATTGTATAGACTAGCAAGAGCACTGTTGAAAGTTACACGAAATTTCATCTTTCGACCAAGCAAGCTTCGGCCAAGCGAGCTTCTTGTTTCACTTCGCTGTTGATAACGTGATCATTGCCATCGGATCTCCAGTTTTAGGTGGATTCCAAACCAAGGGGTAGTGACTTTTCAGTTCAAAAGTTCTACATGCATTGATCGGGATTCTAAAGGCGGCCGCCTTCGTGAGAATCCAGTAACTATGCCACTCGACTATTATTCCCCAGCCCACCGTTAGGGCCAGAGTGCCTCCCTCTCCGTAAATGATTTCAGGCTCGATCAAGGATTTCTATCGCGATTTGCTGGCTGGCTTCGCGAGACCAACCGAGGTACTGTCTGACATGAGAAAAAATTCGGCAGAGGATATAGCACGTTGACCACGTGGAACTCCAACATCTGTGGACCAGGTGACAGGGCAGCAGTCGTGTTGGCAGGTCAAGCTCCTTAATGGGCTTTATTTGATTTATTGAGGGTGACGTGATAGGCGAGTGATACAGCGACAGGCTTCTCACCAAGATGGCCGCGGATCGATTCCTGGTCAATGCATGTGGGTTTTTGAAATGAAATGCATCCGTCCGTCCGCCTTTATAGATTATTGCCCCTCTCAGAGTTTATTCTACTACCCTCCGCGAAAGAAATAAGCGCCCTCAAATCCTCTGTTTTCAACTCAGACTGTGAATTTCCTTCTCGTACACCTTTTACTTAGAAATCATTAAAAAATGAGTCTGACCATCGTCTCCTAGGCCTCCCCCTGCTTCTTTTACCCTCCTTGACCGAGTTCATGTATCTCCTATTGTTTGTTTGCTTGAATTTGAAGCCCGATGTAAACAAGTACAAGTGGCAAGGTCGTATGTTTGATTGAATACCGGTTCTACAACGTCTTTCAACAAGCCTACTGAAAGTAGTTCCTGTTTTATCAATATACAGTCGAAACCGTTTATAGCGACAACGCTTTTAACGACGTATTCGACATAATGGCGAAATCTAAATTCCGCCTAAATCCTATATAAACACTGTATTTTAAAAATCGCTTAATACGAGTTCGCTTATTACGTCTTATCTTATAAAACGACGTATTATTTTCAGATAGATATAGGGTATCGCCTATAACGTCCAATGTTGATTTTTGTTTGTTACGTATTTATAGATTAGTGACAACAATGTAACGCTTACTACTGTATATTTCAAATCAGTCTGTCCGTTAAACAGTCAAGGCAAGCATCGCTGTGAAGATGACCCAAAAGAAAAGTGTTTAAAACTGAAGGAAATTCACACATAATATGGCGATTAGAAAATGGGGATACAAAAGACAGCTTCGCAAAAGAATTGGGAGTATCTCACTGAACGATGTCTACAATTTGAAAGGGCAGAGAGATAATAAGTAACTTTTTGAAGAAAAACTTAAAAAATCAATCCAGCCACATCGTCTAAGCACAAAGATATTGAAGAATCCTTTCTTAGATTGTTTAAGCAGCAAATAACAAATAATGTGCCGACCAATGGACCTATTCCTCAAGCGAAAGCCAATGAAATCCTCGCTGTTCTACGCTACAAATACTGTACTGTAAATACAGTATTTATATCAGTTACGTTAATGAAGTTTTAAGTTAATTCTTTTAATTAACCATGTAAGTGTGGAGCCTAGAACTTACAGATAAGACATTTCAGCAAAAAAAAAAAAAAAAAAGTTTTGAACGACTATCGGTTATGACGTCCTTGGTTGGCGGTCCCTTCGGGGTCATTATAACCGATTTCGACTGTATATAGTATATACTAAAAGTGTATTCTAAATATAATTTTTGTGTATAAAAGCGAATTATTTTCGGAGAGAATTATTATTGACACGAAAAGAAGTAACAAGACAAATCCGCAGTAGAAGAAAGGGTACACAAGATGGAAATAGCATATGGTATCACAAAGAATTTTTATAACAAAAAGTGTCTAACTTATCTAAAAATCTTAAAATAAGGCACTACACTACAGAGGTGAAACCGGAATGCTTATAAGCAAGTGAATGCCTGGTACTAAACTATAGATTAGATAAACTTCAGGTACTAGAAAGGAGAATCATGAGAAAAATCTTAGGCCGTGTGAAAACAACAGAAGTATGGCAATTAAGATCTAATGATGAAAAATACAGGAACATAGAAAACATAACAGAAACCATAAGAAAAAGGAGATTGCAATTTTTCGTACATATCTACAGAATGGATGATTCCAGATTAACAAAAAGGATTTTCAAGTACCTTTGGGACAAAAAGACAACAACTAGCTGGATTCAAGAAGTAAGGAAAGATTTAGAAAGAAATAATGTAAGAGAAGAAGAAATTATGGACAGAGACATTTTTAGAAAGTGGGTAGTACGTATGGAAGGATTCCAAGGAAGATTGAACAAGAAGCCTGGTGCGAAGTGGTCCGAGGACAGAAGGAAACAGCATAGTGAAAGGATGAAAGAATATTGGAAGGAGCGGAAGAGAAAACAACAAAGTATGAAGAACTGAATTGAAATTGGCACGTGGTCTTTAGCAGGCCTCATCGGAAAGAAGAAAAAAGTAACAAAGTTAATCAAGTATATAGTCATGTTTCATCACCGATAGTTTTATTGCATTAAGGTGGCATAAGTTGTGAAGTATCGGTCAAACTCCTCAAAAGTAGAGAAAGGCAGTTAGTTTTGACAATGTGAATATGACAAATGTTGATTGTGTTGTTTATTGAAATTGTCTGTCCTCGCGTTTTTTCCCGATCTTTCTCGATATTATAATATTTTGTCCCGAGGTTCAGTGCGACTTGTTACAACATAACACCTAGACCTGACTGTTGCTTTCAGGAAGTAAGTTTATTTTGATATTGTACCGCATGAGCGCTGTCGTCTATTGAATATGATTATTCTCACAGTCTACAGTTTACGATAGGGAACTCTCAGTTTCCACTGCGACCTATTTTGGACCTAAATTCACTGTACAGCTTTCTGCATGGTGAAGCCTTGATTTAAGATGTACGTTAATTAATTTTTAGATGTACGCCTATAACCTGGAATAAGTATTGCTTCTTACGCCTGTGGAGGGACTTGATGAATCAATGCGTGTTTCACATATTTACAGAATAATACTGCTTGGCTCGTGGTTGACACAGTAGAGTAACATCCGCTCACCAGAGGGAGGTAACTAAATAATGTTGCACTGAATCGAAGTTCGAAATTGGATTTCGTTATCAAACGCAAATTTGTGAAGATAAAAACCGCATGCCTTAAATCAGATTTCTGGGTATCTATTTAGTGAGATTTACACACATATTAATCCTGCTCTGGATTATACAGTCTGTATTGTACAAAAATATCTGTATTTTAAAAATATAGTGACATAGAATATTTTCATTATATTCGCTCCTCCCCATGAATCTTCTAGGTGATCATAGAAAAATTTAATTATTAAAATAAACATAATATTATTTAATATTTGACTGAAGTTACTTATATGCCAATACGTAGATTTTCGTGGCTCATTGTATTAAAATAAATATGCTAACCGACCGCCCCTGTGCTGTAGTGGTTAGTGTGTTTGGCTGCCACCCGCGCAGGCCCGGGTTCGATTCCCGGCTCTGTCACGTAATTTGAATTTTAAAAGTGATTCGAGGGCTGGAACGGGGTCAACTCAGTCTCGGGAGGTCAACTGAGTAGAGGGGTTTCGATTACCCCCTCAGCCATACTCGAAGTGGTTTTCCGTGTTTTGCCAGGCAAATGCCGGGATGGTACCTAACTTATGGCAATGGCCGCTTCATTCCCTTCCAATATTCCCATCCCCTATTAAGCATAGCAGGTGAGGCCGCCTGAGCGAGGTACTGATCATCCTTCCCAGTTGTATTCCCCCACATAAAGTTTCACGCTCCAGGTCACTGCCATTGAGCTGGTAGAGGCGGGATCCCTCGCTGAGTCCGAGGGAAAAACCAACCCTGAAAGGTAAACGGATTAAGAAAGAAAGAAGAAAAGATGCTAACTGGATTAAAGCCACTTATATATATTTAACAAAGCCGAGCTTTCCGCTAAATTAATTATATTTGCCTTATGTACTACTAAATTATTTCTCGGCTCTTGGAGACACCGAGGTGCCAAATTTTATCCCGCAGCGTCTTGAAATACCACTGGACTGAGCTGATGTCGAGCCCTTCAACTTGGACTCAATATGTCAGCACTCTGTTGCCTAAGCCACTCAGTATGGGTATACTATAAGAACTACCACAGTCACACAAATTAGTACGCACCAAGGGCACGTGGTAGATGACCATCCCAGCACCTCCAGTGCCTTACAAACGTTGAAGGAGGAATGGCGATTAAGGGTTCCCAACTGAATATTGCATATTTTCATCTTTATTACATACTTTCCTTGATCAATTCTTCTTTCCTTCCATAATGATACCCCTAGAAATCAATGGCATTCAAATTGCATTTTAATTCAATATTTTTATTCTCTGATTTAACTGGAAAACTCTCGAGGTCAAATCTTCATTGTGCCTTTCAACGTTCCTTCTACAAGCCTCCGTGAATGAATTAAGCGCCTCCACAGTCCTCCATTTGCAAGCAGCTCCGCGGCCTCACCTAGCTCCACATCTTTCACCTTTATTATTCCAATCAATCCGTCTGCTTCTCTTATTCTCTATAGTTTAGTCCATTATTCTCCTACGTAACCTATCCTACTGCATTCGGCTCACATGACCCCCACTACCGATGCTGGTTCATAAGCATATTTTCCTCTATCAAGTTCATTCCTAACTTAGCCTTTATTTCTTCATTCCGAGTATCCCCATACGATTGCTTCCACCTGCTTGTACCGGCAATCCTTATCCTTACATTCATGTCTGTTATTTACGACGGATATCCTTAAAGAACCTGAGTCCATCCAGTTATCACATACAGCATGATCAGTTCTCTCTTCTTTACTCCTTTATTTAGAGAATACTTCTGTTTGCCATTGTTAGCACACTGCATTACAATTTCCTACACCTTCATTCGAGATCAATCACTATACTGACATCCAGAGATAATGAAGATGAAAATCAACAGCCTGTTTCCAGTCGTTCAACCGGATCAGGGATGGAGTGAGTGAAGCCCTCGTGACGGCTGCCGAAGCCTGTCGCACTCCTCTGGGGCAATAATTAATGACTGGCAGATGAAATGATATTGGAGAGTCTTGCTGGAATGAATGATGACAAGGAAAACCGGAATACGCGGAGAAAATTCTGTCCCGCCTCCGCTTTGTCCAGCACATATCTCACATGGAGTGACCGGGATTTGAACCACGGAACCCAGCGGTTAGAGACGAGGGCACTGCCGCCTGAACCACGGAGGAATCCTGAGACAATATAGGCTACATCTTAAATATCTTAAATTATCTTCCTATTTTTGTTTTATATTCGATATCTGATAATCAATCATAGCAGGTTTCTTTCAAACCTAAATCAATTTAGTCTTCGAAATGCTAATTGTCATGTCATACTTGCTGTATCTCTGTTCATACTCCAACATTTGCCATCAAGTCTGCCATTAAGAGCAAGTAGTCGGCATAGGCCAAATACCTAATTAAATTTCCTATTTAAACATTAATCTTGGCTTAGGATTCTGTATATATACTGTACATGCTGAGAAACAGAATTACAGAAACGTGGCTAAATGTACACCACGTTTCTAGAGTGAAGAGTTTTCTCTACTAACTCACTCACTCATTCACTAAGCTTTAAGGGATTGAGTAAAACCTTGTAACACTCCTTGACTCGCCACGAAGACCTCCCGTGAGACAGTCATCCGTCCCTTTGGAGGCACTGCTACGGCTTCTCCTTCTAAAGCTTCATCATCCCTAAGGCTCGGGCTATCTTGTGGCTTTGTCTTTTAACTAACTCGCTTGGCAAGTTCTATGCTGATATAATACACGAACCACAGGAGCGCTCTATCCCACATGCAAATGCAATGCTTTCCGATTAAATCCTGAACCACATAAATTCATGACGAATGAATATTAAGATCCGTGGAGAATTGAGACTTCGTATTATAAAATATTTTCCTTTCGCCATGGGTTGTCCTTGTAACTTTCACAACTAACATGAACATAAACTAAATGAGTTCAGCCTACGCAGAGACAAGCCAGCTGTTTATATGGACTGTTCAACCTACCACTGGTGGCCAATAAAGTGGTTTGATTTCTGTCTAAATATATCGAATATGTTGTCTTATTATTTTAATATCATTTCATTTCAGTAGATGTTTCTCTTTCTCTCTTTAGCCCGTAATCTCTGCTGGAAGCGTGGTGACGATAAATAGAATAGACCACTAACTTTAAAGTTAAAAAAATTTCTTACCAGACAAAGTACGGGTCCCCATACTAAAAAAACGTAAAATTAAGCAATTTTCTGAATTATGCCGAACGTTGAAGGACTAAAGAGCACGTAAAAGTTTCAAAATGTGAGTTTTAGATAAGCTCTATCAAACTAAAAAGAAACAAATTTTGAAAAATCACTTCCGGCATAAATGCAGTTCAAGAAAAGCAGCCTAAAATCGCTCGTTTGTTTACTCGTTTTCTTTTTTAATCAAATCCTATCCATATTTATTTACATAATTTTTACTGTAACGTGTTCCTTGGTTCAATACCCGCCGAGCTCGATAGCTGCAGTCGCTTAAGTGCGGCCAGTGTCCAGTATTCGGGAGATAGTGGGTTCGAACCCCATTGTCGGCAGCCCTGAAGATGGTTTTCCGTGGTTTCACATTTTCACACCAGGAAAATGCTGGGGCTCTGTACCTTAATTAAGACCACGGTCGCTTCCTTCCCACTCCTAGCCCCTTTCTGTCCCATCGTCGCCACAAGACCTATCTGAGTCGGTGCGATGTAAAGCAACTTGCAAAAAAAAAAAAAAAAAAAAAAAGGTTTAATACCCCCAGGCGTTGTTTTTATTTTTTGAAAAATTCCACACCGAATGTAGTTATAAGTTATAGTTATAGTTATAGTTATTTTTAGGAATAAATAAAAAAAAATAGTCTCATATTTTATTTACCTAAAATTCGTAGCTCATGTCCCTGGGATGTTTGCAACATTGACTTGCTTGCGTGAAGGGCTAGAACTGTACACTTTTCTGTCACCTGTCATCATGGACTGTCTTTTGAAGTTTGCTCTTGGTGAGATAGTAAACACGTTTTAATCCAAGGCTGTCGAACTTGAAATTAGTCATGGGCTTTACTTTATATCCGTAGGGAGTTTGCGGATCACATGTGAAAATTTAGGTCTGCGTCCACAATCCTCTATTTGCAATCAGCTCTGTGGCTTCACTTACTTCCACATCTCTTACCTTTAATTTAAATGTTTCTACTACCTCTCTTTGCTTCTCTTACTCTCTATAGCCGTGTCTATTACCCTACTACATAAACTATACTACTCCCTTCACCTCACATGACCCCCACCACCTAAGCTGGTTCAAAAGTACATCTTCATCTATCAAGTGTCGAAAGGACTTCTCCCCCCCTAAAATCCGATTATGTCTGCCCGGTTTGAACCTGGTATAGAGAAGGCTACTAGTAAAAATATACTTAGTACTACATTTTTGTGAACATTTTTTTCAGTACAACTAGTATTAAAGAAGATACTTGACAATTTCTGTTTTGAGACTGTACTACGCCACTGTTTATTAATAGAATAACACATTCCCTAGTGTACAACTCAGCTTCCCCTGAAAGCTTAAATACTGACTTGAGAGAAATTCTACCAGGCTGATTTCCATGAGTCTTAACAAACAAACAAACAAACAAACGGACAATAATTGAACTGAAGCTAATATACCTAATATGAGATAAATACGTATTATGGGGCAAATGAAGTGTTCAGATAAACTCGTGACCTCATCCCGAGATGGTACAGTTCTTTTCAGGCGCACCCCCAATAGAGGCGAGCTGCATGTACCATTTTCCTGGTAGTATCGGGAATTGAACTCAGGTCCCCGAGGACGGTAGCTCTAACCATTATGCTAGGGAGGCGGACAAACTCGTGTCCTCATCCCTCAATGGTTTTGCTCTTTTCAGGCACACCCCCAATGGAAGTGAGTTGTATGTACCACTTCAACCATAAATCAGCCCTCCTACAATTCTTAACTTTCTGACAGTAACGGGAATCGAACCTGGGCTGCCGAGGACGACAGGTAATAATGCTAACCGTTACGCTACAATGGTGGACAGTGTACATGTAAAAATGCCATTTAGCTTTTATACTGACATCATAGTTCAATGGCTCCTTAACATGATAGCCTACTAATCTGTCGTAATTGGTCTATAAAATGTATTATACACAGTAGAGCCGCAGGAATTCGAGGTTCTGTTCACAGTAATTCGGGCCGGTCTTAAGAAACTTACCAAACCAAACTCCATGATGCTACAGCCCCAAAGGACCTTGGCCTACCAAGCGACCGCTGTTCAGTCCGAAGGCCTGCAGATTATGAGGTGTCGTGTGGTCAGCACGATGAATCCTCTCGGCCGTTATTCTTGGCTTTGTTGACCGGGGCCTCCATCTCACCTTCAGATAGCTCCTCAAATATAATCGCGTAGGCTGAGTAGACCTCGAACCAGCCCTCAGATCAAGGTAAAAATCCCTGACCTGGCTGGTAATCTAACCCGGGGCCTGCGAGCAAGAGGCAGGCAAGCTACCCCTACACCGCGGCGCCGACTAAGAAACTAACACCTTTTGTTAATACAGTAAGACCATATTTGTGCCTTTCTCACAAGTTCATTTTTCGCACTTTATACGTTACATTTTGAACTACAGGTTTTTGAAATAAAAGTCACGTCTTTGTGACTCGGATTCTACGTACAACTGTAGGTCATATAGCTGTGATCACGATATAAAGAGTCACGTAAACCTACATACTTGCTTTGCTTCTCTCGATGTTCTGTCACGCTTTAAGTGGGGAGACCCAGCTTAACAAAGGAAAGAAATAGGTTAATATCCATTCGATTGTTAAATATGCTACAATTGTTGTTGACAATTGCTGCACATATCCCAGTATTGGCATGCTTCCTGGCAACAAGAAGCAACTTCAATAATGTCAGAATTTTAATAATTTTAATATTTTAAAATAAAATATTCAAAATTTCCCGCCTTTTTAACAATACATCACTCTTTTCCTTATACATTCCAAGTTTATACGAATTTTCGTACTTTTCCTTTTTTAAAGTTTGTATCAAAACTCCAGCTACAAAATGAACCTTAATCATTAACATAGACCGTGATTTGGAATTTCTGTCGCGTTTTTATTCCGAGCACCAGAAAATATTAATAGTTTTTTAAATAAAAATGTTATATAACATCGAATTTAAATCCTATTGATCTGAATGAGGTACAGATTGTAGTACAACATTATGGGAGCAAACTCTGAAAAATTCATAATTATCCGTGAATCACTATTTATGAAGGAAACCGTGATATATTGTTAAAATGCGGGAAATTTTGAACATTTTATTTTAAAATGTTATAATTAGTATTTTGACGTTATTGACGTTACTTCTGATTGCTCTTAAGCATTCCAATACTGGGATATGTGCAGCATTTGTCAACAACGTTTGTAGCATATATAACAATCAAATGAATGTTGGCCTATTTTCCCCGGGTTGAGCTAGGTCTCCCCCCTTAAAACAAAAGACTGGACAATTAAAGGAAAATCGTGCTTGTTTTAAACTTGGTAATTTTTGTTCATACCTAACTCAGGAAGGTACTGAACTGTTTAAACCTTTTCTACACTCATTAAACATTTATTCATACAATACCCTTTGGTTTGTTCCTATTTCCGTGTAATCCTAGCTGTTTTTAATTCGAAGTAGCGTCAGTCCCAGTTCATTCGAATTACGGGAGCTCTGGTGTGCAGTATTTTATTTGAGAAATTATTTGAAAAGGAAATCATTGCATTGCTAGGGCTTATTTTCCTGTTCCTGATTAGTTTCAATGTTTTTTTCAAAGTATGCAAAGCAATTCAAAGCAATAAATGAAACAAAATGAATGAATTAATTTATTTATTTATTAAACACAATGTCTACAATCAAGTTTTTCACCACTCTGTCATTTCTGTGATTAGAGATTAAGGTCTGTTTACACATTCCACTAAATGGTATTTACAGCATGGATTATTGCATTTCTTGCAGTCGCAATCCTCCTTGGGTTCATGGAATGCCTCATTCTGGCAGATCCTTCCATGAAACCCGTGGACAGCAAATCGTGTATATAGATGTCGAAGTTTGAAATTCGGTCCCTTCCAAATTTCTGACTTCATTGCATCAGTCTCCATTATTTCTTGGGATATCTCGTCGGCTTTTTTCCGTCTCTCCTCGATGATAGTTTTATATGCACGCATTTCCGGTAGATCAAAAATGTGCTTTATGTCTTCCATGAAGAAGGTTTCCTGCGCTATTTTATAGGAGTAGCTATTTCTGGAGAATTTTGATATTGAGAGAGCTCTCTTAATAAATCTCGCTTTGACGCTTTCTAGCTTACTCATTAGAAACGGATTGGTTATTGATTTAAGAAGTGCCTAGTGGATAAATATATCGGTGATACAATAGGTGTAAAGTACATGCCTAATTTCGACATGTGACCCACATAATCTTCTTCGGCATATCACCCTCAAATTTTCCACTGTTTCCTCCATGACTGATGCCCGTTCTTCTCGACCAGGAGATATCGTTCCCCTTCTCCTTACTCTCAACTTCCTGAGATTTTTCTCTACTCATCCTGACGTTTAATTCTGGGTCTTCGTTTCCTTCTCCCGCTATCAGGATTACATTGGAACACTCTGCTTTACGTTTCCTTACTTTTTAATTTTTCAACGTATCTCCCAGCCATAGAAGAAAGATGAGCTGTAACACACTTTTCACCTCAGTACCTCAGTACTATTAACTGACCTACTTCAGTTCCAAAAACTAGTCAAAAATTCACGGCAGGGCATCCAGCTTGTACCAGAAGGACGAGAAGCCTTGTAGATATATGAAGCATTTTAATTTTCACGAAATACTGCCTGGAGAATTCGATTTCGTTCGTGACACACGGAATGTAAGTAGAAGGTTATTTGCTGATTGGTGATATACAGTATTCGCTCTGGTCAGAACGTGGAAAACTATTCGTTCCACTCACGAGGCTTATTCAGCACGATACTGACATTATTATGAGGGCCTCCTCTCAATCTCCTCACTGTAATTACTACTCGTCCAAGTCTTTTGACCGGAGGAGAACTATCAACGCTGAATGCTGATATTGGTTGTTTGAAAGGTGACTAAATATATCGTTATATATCACATATGCTGCAGAGCTATATGCACGACTCGACCACTGGTCTGGGTTAAGGTAGGTGTTGTAGAAGACCTTGGAATGATGCCTCTGTTCTCTCAGGAATTCATGACTAATTTGAGTCTGAAACAGAGTTTAATCGGCCCTGTGAGGAAACATGAGAAGCTATAGTATGTACCTAGTGTAGTGTGCACTGGTATAATTGGAACAGGCAGATAAAAACTCTGAAATTGATTATTATGGCGTGTGGCCTCCAGAGAGGCCTGGTGGAGGTCTTTTGATTTGACTCCCGTAGGCGATCTGCACGTCGTGGTGAGGATAAAATGATGATGAAGACGACACATACATATACACACAGTCTCCGTGCCAGAGGAATTAACCAATTATGGTTAAAATTCCCGACCCTGCCGGGAATGAACCCGGAACCCTTGTGACAAAAGGCCAGCACGCTAAAAATTTAGCCGTAGAGCCGAAATCTGAAATTGATGAAAGTGAAGTAATTGGATGTTTGTCGGATATAATGAATTAAAACTCCTTGACTGAATGATCAGAGCGTCCCGGGTTTGATTCCCGATCGTGTCTTGGATTTTAGCCGCATCTGGTTAATTCCTCTGGCTATTCATTTCCTCGTCGTGGGGCTCTGAAAAGAGCCTCCAGGAACAGACTGGTTCTGCATCTTTGGATTTTGCCAGCATACGTTTAACTGCCTGATGCTGGCGTTCATTTCAGTACTGGAGTTCAGTACATTTCACGAAGGAGAAGCTTCCGACTTTCTTCTTGCAACACCGTCTGGTATTCAGTGGATAGAGTCACTGGATCTACGAATTATTGTTCCTTTCTCATGCGTACTTGTAAATATTGTAGGCCTAAATATTTTTCTTCAGTTTTAAATTTATATTATTATTACTCTATGCTCTACAATAAATAATAATTTCTTCTGGCTTGGGGATCGAGTATTTGTGTTCTTCTCAATACAGTCCTCTTCAACACACATCACCTTACCAACCACCACAGAGGAAGGCGATAGAGAAAACATATTTTCACACAGGGTTGTGTCAGTTCGACTCCTCAGCTAAAGGGTGAGCATTGAAGCCTTCGGTTCAGAGGGTCCCGGATTCGATTCTCGGTTACTGCTAGTCTCGGGAGAAACGTTGGTAATTTTACAATTGAAAAGGTCTAAAAAGATTGAATATTTTTATCATTACCGGTATCCTTATTTGGAATAAATGTTAACACATTTTGATGTAAACGCTTGGATGAGTACCTTTTTTTAACGTACGAATTTCTTTCTACGGTACTCGCACTGACACTGCACGTTACCGGTACTTCATTGCTCTTGTACCCAACACAGTCGTACGGCGGCAGAAACATACACGAGCTGCTCCTTTTCTGTTTCTACTACGTACTCTATCTCATCAATAGAGCAGTGTGGTTCTTACACCGACAGATATAGCATTATTTCATGATAGTTTACAGCTGTGTTCGAAGTAAGCCGGTATGGTCCTTTATACAATACCACCACTGGTATTTAGTAACTAGTAATGACACTGAAGTTCATTATAACCTTTATTTTTCTATCAATTTATAATTTGGTCAAGCAGCATGGACACAGAAAGTCCACAACGCTTACTTTGGAATAGAAAGATCAAATTTCTTAGCCTGAAACTTGAGGTTGATTTTAATAAAGGTGTCAGTGGATTTAGACAATGGTCAGGGATTTGCAGTGACATTCTTTTCATTATGCCCTCGTATAATTTTCAGGTGCCGTCATTATATCCATTGCGGAATGTTAAAGAGTGTTTAATACTGTTATTTTTTTTACGCCCCACTAACTACTTTTCGGAGACGCAGAGGTGGCGGAATTTTGTCCCGCAGGAGTGAATCTACTGACGTATTTGAGCACCTTCAAATACCAGCGGATTGAGCCAAGATCGAACCTGCCAAGTTGGAGTCAGAAGGCCAGTGCCTCAAGCGTCTGAGCCACTCAGCCCGGCTTAAAGTGTGTTTATTGGAATGAAGTCCGGCTCCATGGCTAAATGGTTACCGTGCTGGCCTTTGGTCACAGGGGTCCCGGGTTCGATTCCCGGCAGGATCGGGAATTTTAACTTTAATTGGGTAATTTCGCTGGCACGGGGGCTGGGTGTATATGTCGTCTTCATCATCATTTCATCCTCATCACGACGCGCAGGTCACCTACGGGTGTCAAATCAAAAGACCTGCATCTGGCGAGCCGAACATGTCCTCGGACACTCCCGGCACTGAAAGCCATACGCCATTTCATTGGAATGAACATTCCTCTGATATCTTCAAGAAATCAGCTTCAAATGTCAAAGGTAAGCGCCTTGCTTTCCTTGAAGCTGTTAGGACCTTCTGTACAACAGTATAAGCATGAATTATATGTGTGATAGTGGTCGCCGGAGTGCGGGTGATATCAGGAGTGTGAAGAGAAAACCCCCAGATGCTGCACCTTCAGGATTGAACCCAAACAGAGAATGTTATATATTTCAGATGAATTCCTGAGTTATTAAATATTAAATCAAAGTATGTTTACTATTGTCTTTCAACCTTCCGCATTATAAAAGGTATCATTTTATTGTTTTATACTTTTTAGTGTAAATGTATTTCGATAATGCTTCCTTGAGTCAGGTATGGCTGTACAAACTTGCCAAAAAGTATACCGTCTCCGCTTCCTTTTTACACTTCGACCACAGGCTTACAGTAAAATAAAAATGTACTGGACCGGAAATTGAAGGTATCTGGTTCTTACTCCGGGCCTTTCAATTCAACTAGGGGAAATATCATTTTCAATTATCAATAAATGACCTTTAATGGTCGTATCAGTATGGGAGATTTTCCCTGCCGGATTTCTCCCTCGACTACAGGACGAAGAACTTTGGAATGCCTGTGTCGGTAACTTTACTCTTTCTTCTTCTCAAATATGTTATTCTGTTGAATGACAGGCAGTGAAATTATGCTAGTTCATAGTTATTCCAAGGTAATAACCATTTTTCCTGCCACTCTAAGGAGTACCTTGGCGGCTCGGGACAGTTCTACAGGGTGTAGTCGCCCTGCGGCTCACTTCAAAGGGAACCGTGAGGTTAACTCCCAACTTCCGTGCTGGAGCCTTGCATATTTTACTCGTAAAAGCTCAGCAAGGATTGTGAGACGGATTTAGCTCCAAGTCTTTCCCAGCTTCGTAACAATATCTTCTATCTACAGTTCTGAAAGAATCGTGCTCTGCATTCTAGGATGATCTTCCTTACGTCAGTCCATTTTATTACAATCTGGATCCTTAATCGTCGCAAGAAACTTGCTTTAAAATAACATTACTGTATAGATGGGATTAATTTTGACTCCAGCTGTACTATTACTGATTTGTGTGTTTTTGTTAAATAGTAAGTGTACAGTAACTAATTTTGACTCCAGTGTGGCTTTTTTATTTCGATTTTTACCTGGATCTGAGGGCTGATTCATGGTCTACTCAACCTACGTGATTTTGATTACAATTGAGGCGCTATCTGACGGTGAGATGGTTACCTCGGTGTAGAATAACGTTACCTCGGTGTAGAATAACGGCCGGGAGGATTCGTCGTGTTGATGAAATGGGGTGTGGCATTTAGGGCCGGGAGTGTCCGAGGACAAGTTCGGCTCGCCAGGTGCAGGTATTTCGATTTGACACCCGTAGGCGACCTGCGCGTCGTGATGAGGATGAAATTATGATGAAGACAACATACACCCAGCCCCAGTGCCAGCGAAATTAACCAATGATGGTCAAAATTCCCGACCCTGCCGGGAATCGAACCCGGGACCCCTGTGACCAAAGGCCAGCACGCTAATCATTTAGCCATGGAGCCCGACGTTGATGAAATGACACCTCGTAATCTGCAGGCCTTCGTGCTGAGCAGCGGTCGCTTGGTAGACCACGGCCCTTCGGGATTGTTGCGCCATAGGGTTTGGTTTGGTTTGGTTTCGGTAGCTACTTTATCGAACTGTGTAACATTTTAGATAAATATTATCCTTTTAAAGTGCTTCTGTGGTTCAGACAGCAGCGCGTCGGCCTCTCATCGCTGGGTTCCGTGGTTCCAATCCCGGTCACTCCATCTGAGATTTGTGCTAGACAAAGCGGAGGCGGGACAGGCTTTTCTCTGGGTGCTCCTGTTTTCCCTGTCATCTTTCATTCCAGTAACAGTCTCCATTATTATTTTATTTATCTATCAGCCATTAATCATTGCCCCACAGAAGTGCGACAGGCTTCGACAGCCTTTACAGTTCCTATCCTCGCCGCTAGGTGGGGGCTTCATTCAATCATTTATTCCATTCCTTACTAGGTCGAATGACTGGAAACAGGCTGTGGATTTTAATTATCCTTTTAAAAATGTACAAGAGCATATACCTAAATATATCCTACATCAGTAACCTTGTACTTCCGAAAAGCTTTTATCATGTATTATTCATCATCCAGAATCGATTTGGTTTGACTCAATCATTTTACAAAACCCACTTAACTCAGAATGGTGTTCTACTACTACTACTTAGAAATTAGTTAGTTGGATGTTGTTTGTAAATCTACATTCTAGATGTTTCACAGATTTAAATTTATATCCCTGCTTCTGGAAATCATTCACATATTCGTTTCTTCAAAATTCGTAGTTTCTTCCTCATTGCACTTCTCACTGAGCATTTCCTTCATTAGGCCCTACAACTAGCAAAACAATCCGAAAAGCTCAATATGCAACTAAAGCAGAACTTAATAACTACTGTCTCGTAAACATGAAAAAGTACAGTAATGAAAGTGCAAGTTACAGTTTGACTTAATATAACAATGTGGTTTACAAATGTTACAAATGACGACGAAATGGGGAACAACATTTAATTTTTTTTTAAATGAATATGAACACTTTGCTTACATGGGATTTTTCTTGACCGCAGTCGAGAAAGAAAGTTTCTACCACAGTAAATACACTAATGAAACATTGAATTAGAGATGGTTGCCGTAGTGGGGAAATGGCGTTGTGCTGCGGTGAATGTAATAAGGGGGGAGGGGGTGGCATGTAACAGCGAGGACGTCAGACCTCGTACGGCCTGTATCAGTAAGAGTTGACTGCAAGATGTGTAAGGCACGAGACCTCACGGCATTAGATCGCGGCCAGATTATCGCCGCCGGGCGTATGGACCAGTCCATCTAGGAAGTTGTGCAGGTACTGGGATTTCCAAAGGTTACAGTATCATGCATGTACTATGAGTACGACGATTCGACCAAACTATGGCCACCAGGGTCAACTGTCGTGGGGTGTGACGCGTTGATGACAGGGGTCTCCGTCGGTTGGCTCGGGTAGTAAGAGGTAATAGATGGGCCACAGTCCAGCAGATCACTCGTCAATTCAACGCTGTTCAACATCGGCGTGTGAGCAGCCATACTTTCCAGAATCATCTCCTCGCTATGGGGTGCAGAAGAAGCGTCCCATGAGGATACATCTGCTCAACACCCGTCTCAAGAGAGACATGGGCAAAGGAACACCGCCATTGGACGTTCGGAGCTTGGGAGAAATTTCGCTTGGATAGATGTGTAGCAGGGTAGAGATGCGGCCAGTAGTAGTGGTATCCCTTGTATGCAGACTGTTCACGTGGGATGAAAAGGGACCCTGGCAAATCTGCCAACTTCTTTCACCGGTGAAAGTTACAGGAACCTGCAGACGACCTGTTGCTACAACAAGGCAAAGCTGCAACCTATCCCTCCCGAATTGCTGACTCGTTCGGTAAGTACTCCTCCGATGTGCAGATGCTTGCTTGGCCTCTGAGGCCCGATCTCAATCCCACTGAGCTCATCTGGGATGCTCTTGAGAGGGATGAGCGAGTCCTGGACCCTGCTCCGAACAACCTTCGTGAATTGTGGGGGACTGTGCAGCGATCATGGACCAGTATGGTTCCCCAACGGTTCCGGTGTCTGATGAGTCCATGCCACGCCACATCACCGCCGCCATCAAGGCGAAAGGGGGTGCTACATGTTACTAGCCAGCTATCCCTAATTCTGTTTCCTGAGTGTAATATTAATTATTTCAATACACACACACATAAACTTATATTGTAAGAAGAAAGTCTAAAGAGAGTGAAGTATACGTGGGTTTTCAATTCCGAGTTTTTTAATATGAATAATGTGTAAAAAGACCCTAAGGTATGTTGCGAGGTTTAAGGAAGGGGTGAATTCAGATGCTGTGATCAATTCAAGGCTTCCAATTTTATAACCCAGAACGAATTAAATTGTATGGTTATTTAAACGCTGATACTACTGAAGTGACGAGTTTATTAAGATAACTTCTAAATTTCAAGGTTTTTAAGGATTTCAACAGAAATAAACATAAATATATATACATTACTGAATATTGAGTGTGAGTTAATACAATCTGATTATGTTACTTCAAATTCGAAACATGTTATCCTACGTTGATTTATTTATTTCTTTTTCAGGTAAAATTCTGTGATATGTTTTCTTTTTCAGGTAGTTTATAAATTTATTTACTCAAGCTTAGTTTCGGTAGAGTAAAAAATAAAATTAAAAAATGTATTCAAGAAATTTATCGAGCAGTCATATAAGAATACTGCATGCTCCCGTGAGATTAGATATCTGACATTAAGCAGCAAACGACCCGATCGCCGAACGGAGTGGGTTGATAGGGTGCTACTGGCTGAAGGAGCAGCAGTAAGGTACCGACAAAGTAAACTCTGACTGAGGACGCTTAGCTGAGGGTATTGTTTAGTCAGATAGCCTGATAAACAACCGTGCTTCTTTCAAATTTACCTGAGCGGTGAAAGGTAAACCTGGATGATGCCGCGTGGAGGTGTTACCGCGCCTAAGACTGTAATCTGTTGACTTTTCCCCATTTTACCAATATTTTGCCATATTTTGAGCTGTGAACACATCTACTTTTAAGTTTCGGTGGATATTAAGTTGTTTGTTACAAGAAACAGTCTCTTTCCTGGTAACATTGAGGTGAGTGTCTGAAGTTTCGTTGGATTACCCGTTTTTTTTCTTTTCTGCTTGAATGGCTATTGTATTATGACCTTTTCATTATCGGGGATTAATAAAGGACTTTTCTGCACATTCCAGCTATGGTCACAAGGTGTTTAAAAATGTTGGATATAAAATACTGACTGTGATCTGGTTTTCGTGCAAGTGCGGGAGATACTGTACGCGCACATTCAGCGGCCGACGACACTGATAGTAATACCGCGCGTTTTTTTTTATAAAAACATTGACTCGCAGCGGATGCAAATGAAATTGAAGTAATTTACTGGTAAAAAAGTTACTAGAAGTAAATTCATGTAAATACTAGGAAGATAATACTCAATCTCCTTCTATAGCAGTGACAATTATAATGTCTGCACAATACGGCCCCGAAAGAGTAATGGAGATTCGTGGACACAGGATGATTTAGACCGGGCAAAAGTCGTACGTTCTTTTTATATTCTTTATATATCATTATTTCAATTTAATTATAATAACTGTGCGTTGTTTGATACAATGATATAAATGTATGCCAGAGTTTTAAGCTCTGTTCAGTATAAAGTGCGGTATTCTTCACCACTGTGCACGGTAACACCCAACCGGCGGCCCCGGATTCGATTCCCGGCCGGGTCAGGGTTTTTAAATTGTAATGATTAATAGTTTCCAAATCGTGCTCGGTATCTACCCACCTTTACCATAAGCAGGAAGAAAAGGTTGCGAAATATAAAATAAATACAACATTAACAATGTTACTGTATATCAAATGTATTTTACATTCTGGTTCTTTGTCCATTTAATCAGCGTAGTGGCTTTCGTTGCAGTGTACCCTGAGTTCGATTCCCATTTATTGCATTGATTTTGTCACTGTGTCACGGGGACTGGGAGTTTGTGTTCCTTTTAATATGCATATCTTCGTTTACATGCAGTACAGTACCTCCCACCAGAGAAAAAACAATGATGAATAGACCCTACATCCTCCGCAAAGTGTTGGCGTCAGAAACGGCATCCGCTCGTAAAACTGGGCCAAATTGACATCAACTGCTGACTCCAATGAATTTAGAAAGAGGCCAAGAAATAGAAGAATATACATTTTATTTTACAGAATCTCATTGCTAGATTCAGCCCCACCAAAATCCATTTACTTTCTTTTTTCTTATTTTTCATTTGCTGCGGTTTTAACATGGCACTATATCATACACGTTTCCGATGACGGTTTGAAAAGGAAAGCGCTACAAGTGGGAAGCTAATGATCGTGGCCGTTAAGATGCAGCCTGGCATTTGCCTAGAGTGAAAATAGGAAACCATGGAAACTCTCTTCATGTCTGCTTCAACGGCAATGCTCGAACCCATTATCTCCCGAATGCAAGCATGCTGCTACACGACTCGTTCCGCGCAGTCAACTCTTTTTGGCATTATGTTGATCCATGTCTTTTTAATGTGTTGATGTCCGGCTCCATGGTTAAATGGTTAGCGTGCTGGCCTTTGGTCGCAGGGGTCTCGGGTTCGATTACCGGCAGGGTCGGAAATTTTAACCATAATTGGTTAATTCCGCTGGCACGAGCTGGGTGTATCTGTCGTCTTCATCATCATTTCATCCTCATCATGACGCGCAGGTCGCCTAAGGGGTGTCAGTTCAAAAGACCTGCACCTGGCAAGCCGAACTTGTCCTCAGACACTCCCGGAACTAGAAGCCATACGCCATTTCATTATGTGTTGAAAACTTCTAAATGAGAATCCGATGAAAATCTCTTGAAGTGGTAATTTCCTCCGTAAAAACATAGACTATGACGAAGTATATTTTAAATTTAGGTATATACTAGCTGATGTATCCGTGCTTCACTACGGAATTCTATATTGTATATAGAATTCTAGGTTAGGTAGTGTACACGTTGTGAATAAGATTGTATTAAATTGCATAGCTCTTAACGTTACCCCAGAAACGCAACAGGGAAGTCACCAAACGTATTTTCTCATATGAAGACTAGGTTGGGGAATTTTCACTGTAATGGTAGGCCCTCTTGCCTACCATCAGTCACAATCAAATTGGGGAGTTTTCATCATAATGGCAGGCTCTTACTCTCGACCTGTTTTTTTACACCTCAGAAAGATATCTTTGTGGTTTTCCCAACTGAAATAAAAATCAATCAAAATCAGTCAAAATCAATCAAAATCAATAAAAAATCAATGACTTCAGTACAAATGTTGCGATTAAAAGCAATGCTATCATATGAAATACTCGATCAAATGAAAAAACACACATTTTCTCACTTTTAACGAACGGTACTACGCTGCCGATCTAAAAATCCAGAAAGTTCCAGCGCTGGAATGTCCAGGCCGCAGACAGCCGTGAGCCGTGAATACTCCTCTACTATTACTAAAATGTTTCCATTCCTTCCCTGGAGGGGGAGGCGGTCCTCCTAGACGGTGACGCCGTGCCATTATTGCGTTAAGTGTGCACACTGCTCATTCCAGTAAGAGCCTCAGGAACTGTTGAACTTATAGATATACTGTTTGATGTGGGTATCCATAGGGTTTGTGAATGGAAGGTGAATTGTATTTTGATCATTATTAAAATTAAGTCATAAAGCTGGAATACTATGAAGAACCAATTTGTTACGTAACAGCAGTATCAGAAAATGTATAAACCAGAGAAATGACATGGTAAAGAAGAAAGTTAACTCCCCGGTAATTTCCCTCTAATATTCAGGCAGGCTGTTATACTCGGTACTCAGCAGTAATCCCATCTATCGGAGATGAGTGGCAGCATAAGAGACAAAGAGCATCACAACAAACAATGGCCAATGTAATGTTATTGCTGATCAATTTTATGAGCTTTCGATATTGTAGGCCTTCACATTTAGTTTTCTTCCGACTCTGAAATACCACTCTTATCATAATTGGTACGGTAAAACTGAATGAAACATAAATTATCGGAAATTATATAATTTTTCGATTGGACCAATAACATAGGGATTTAAAAATTAAATTTTAGATGTGTTCCCCTAAACTACCATTTCATCCAGGGTAAATAAAATTATTCATCCTAATAGGCCGTCTACGAGAAAACACCCGCATCAGGCCTCTCCGGAGGCCATACGTCATTATTATTATTATTATTATTATTATTATTATTATTATTATTATTATTATTATTATTATTATAGCCTAGACTGTAGTCTCTTATTCCCCGACTCTATATACCGATTTTCGTTAAATTCTGCTTACAGATTTTCTTGTGGCTCGGCGTCGATATGGATTTTGCAACAGAAATACAAATTCATGAATATCTCTGTTATAATAGCGCCGTTTTATTAGGCAACATTACATTACTCAGCTCTCGCCTGGCGTCACAAAAACTGACAGGCTTGCTCTTCGTTCTGATACGTCACACCGCCTGAAACAGAGAGAACGGTAAGACATAAATGATGGAACATATTACTGTATATAACTTTAGTCAAGAAAAAGACTGAACACGTGGTACTGTGTAAGTTCTTCGCAGATACACGTTTCTCAGGAACTGTTGAACTTATAGATATAATGTTTGATCTGGGTAATCATAGGGTTTGTGTCCGACTCGTTGGCTGAACGGTCAGCGTACTGCCCTTCGGTTCAGAGGGTCCCGGGTTCGATTCCCGGCCGGGTCGGGGATTTTAACCTTAATTGGTTAATTCCAATGGCACGGGGGCTGGGTGTATGTGTTGTCTTCATCATCATTCATCCTCATCACGACGCGCAGGTCGCCTACGGGCGTCAAATAGAAAGACCTGCACCTGGTGAGCCGAACGCGTCCTGGGATATCTCGGCACTAAAAGCCATACGACATAGGGTTTGTGAATGGAAGGTGCATTTTATTTTGATAATTATTAAAATTAAGTCATACAGTATCAAATGTGAGGAACATGCAGTATGCGCTCCTTCCCTTTCCTTTTTTGGGCGACTATACCAGTAGAGGACAGGAAGCGCCTGTGTGACGTCAGCTGATTATTCTATGCAAGGTCTCAGTAAGGACGAGTTCAGCTGAGGCATTCGGGGTACAACGATGTAGGAGAGACAGGAAGCTGATCTGATGTTAATAACACAACTGACGTCTTGCATTTCGTATTGTTAATTCCAATAATACAATGTCACGTTCTTCTTCTTGTTATTACTCATATTCATTTGCGTGGCATATAAAATAATAACGTTGTAAATTACATTTCTTAATACACCGTACTGCTTTGTTTTACTGCATTTGTTACTTTGCACCTTCACCGCATTGCAGAAATAGGAAACCATTTTTCCCATACAGACAGAAAAGCTGGCAGCTTCGTTTCACTTGTACTGGCCATGTTGTTGTCATCGAGAAGCGCTATAGCTGATTGAACCCTCTAGTTCATAGCGCCGTTTGTCTAGGCAACATTACGTTCCTCAGCTCTCGCCTGACGACACAAAAACTGACAGACTTGTTTATCTGTCCATCTTTGCAAATGTGCAATGCAAAGTTGAATGCTCGATTCCAGGGCCCTGAAAGAAATGCAGGCAATTGACGCACAAGGTATGCAAAGTGCTGATTAACAGCCCGAGAAACAGTAGGCCTAGGAGATCCCCTGACGGATTCATAGCCGTTAGTTGACATTCAGTTCAGTTGTTTCTTCTCTCCCTAAGTTCGTCTCTTGTCTGCAGACTAATGTGGCGTTCCAGTACTTGCTGCATTAGAGTGCAATTAATTTTTTACTTTCTAAACGGAATTAGTTCATTGGTTTTTCTGTTTTATGGCACAAATACACATGTTCACTCCAGATACCGAGCGACAAGGATTAAGACAATTTGACCATTCAACCTAACTGTAGAAATAAAATTATAATTTTGTCTGTACATGTCAAAGTTTGGCCAAACTCTTCTTTTTGTCTCGGGTATTCAATTTTTTTCTTGTTCTCTTTCTCAAGGTATCACAAGAAAGTGGTCAGACATAATTTCTTGAAATTTAGAATTCAACTTGAGAAATTGTCAGGCTTGTACAAGCCTGTGTGTAATTATTGGATTAGTACAGAGTGTACCTCATTATTCTACTACACATCCCATTCTTCTGGGCTGTCACTACTTTTTAACATCACTGTCGATGTTCATCAAGGTTCACCCCCCTCGCCTCTACTATTCAACCTTTGTATGGGTGCGGCAACAACTGATATTCTATCTACCCATTCCTGGACATTCCTATATGCGGATAAAGTGATATTTTCACAAGAGGGCTGCCTTCCGCTTCAACACAAGGTGGAAAACTGGACAAAGGGGCTGGATGAGAATGGACTGCGATTCAATATCCAAAGGTCAGAATATGTAGAACTTGCCCCAAAACCAATGACACCATTACATTCAATGGTCAGACATTACCAAAAGTCACCCATTTTAAATATCTGGGATCTCTGGTGTCATCAGATAATGACGCTACCTCTGACACTCGGATGAGGGTTAAAGTAACATGGTTTGATTGGAGAGAATTAACTGGCGTCCTCTGCGATTTAAAAAAAAAAAATTCTCAAATACCTCAAGGCTAAAATTTACAAGAGAGTGATAAGACCAGTTGTTCTCTATGGAGTGACATGTCGTCCTTTGACAAGGAAACATGGACAGACCCTCCAGGCTATAGAGGTGATGATGCTGTGATGATCGCTGGGACTGACAATCTTGGGCCATGTTAGACATTGTGATGTGCGACATAGATTTAGTGTGGCTTTAATGAAGGCGAGAGTGGCTCCACTCTGGTGGTATGGCCATGCCATGCAAAGCAACGATAAATCGGTAATACACTGACTGACAGTGACAATGCAACACCAAGGAGGAGTGGTTCGAAAGGGATGAAAGTTGTGGAAAAAAACAGAGACGGCACGGATGAATAATTGATGTTTATTTCAAACCGATATGCAGGTTACACAATGCGCACGGCATCGACTCAGTAGGATGTAGGACCACCGCGAGCGGCGATGCACGCAGAAACACGTCGAGGTACAGAGTCAATAAGAGTGCGGATGGTGTCCTGAGCAATGGTTCTCCATTCTCTGTCAACCATTTGCCACAGTTGGTCGTCCGTACGAGGCTGGGGCAGAGTTTGCAAACGGCGTCCAATGAGATCCCACACGTGTTCGATTGGTGAGAGATCCGGAGAGTACGCTGGCCACGGAAGGATCTGTACACCTCGTAGAGCCTGTTGGGAGATGCGAGCAGTGTGTGGGCGGGCATTATCCTGCTGAAACAGAGCATTGGGCAGCCCCTGAAGGCACGGGAGTGCCACCGGCCACAGCACATGCTGCACGTAGCGGTGGGCATTTAACGTGCCTTGAATACGCACTAGAGGTGACGTGGAATCATACGCAATAGCGCCCCAAACCATGATGCCGCGTTGTCTAGCGGTAGGGCGCTCCACAGTTACTGCCGGATTTGACCTTTCTCCACGCCGAGCCACACTCGTCTGCGGTGACTATTACTGACAGAACAGAAGCGTGACTCATCGGAGAACACGACGTTCCGCCATTCCCTCATCCAAGTCGCTCTAGCCCGGCACCATGCCAGGCGTGCACGTCTATGCTGTGGAGTCAATGGCAGTCTTCTGAGCGGACGCCGGGAGTGCAGGCCTCCTTCAACCAATCGACGGGAAATTGTTCTGGTCGATATTGGAACAGCCAGGGTGTCTTGCACATGCTGAAGAATGGCGGTTGACGTGGCGTGCGGGGCTGCCACCGCTTGGCGGCGGATGCGCCGATCCTCGCGTGCTGACGTCACTCGGGCTGCGCCTGGACCCCTCGCACGTGCCACATGTCCCTGCGCCAATTATCTTCGCCACAGGCGCTGCACCTTGGACACATCCCTATGGGTATCGGCTGCGATTTGACGAAGCGACCAACCTGCCCTTCTCAGCCCGATCACCATACCCCTCGTAAAGTCGTCTGTCTGCTGGAAATGCCTCCGTTGACGGCGGCCTGGCATTCTTAACTATACACGTGCCCTGTGGCACACGACAACACGTTCTACAATGACTGTCGGCTGAGAAATCACGGTACGAAGTGGGCCATTCGCCAACGCCGTGTCCCATTTATCGTTCGCTACGTGCGCAGCACAGCGGCGCATTTCACATCATGAGCATACCTCAGTGACGTCAGTCTACCCTGCAATTGGCATAAAGTTCTGACCACTCCTTCTTGGTGTTGCATTTGCTCTGTCAGTCAGTGTATAAACGGCTCTCCATAACCCAGGTGGGCGCCGACCACGAGAGAGACCGCCGAAGCGGTGGATGGACATCATGCAAGATATGGGAACAGTGGACCTCAACCCTCAAAACGTCCTACACAGGGCCAAATGGCGAAAATGTAGTCAAACAGCGAACACCTTTAAAGGTAAAAACGCTAGGAGAGACAGTGGTGTAAAATATTATGGATAGAGTTCAAGACAGGAATTATATAATATCTTCTTTAATATTAGTTGTACTGAGAAAACGTACGTATAAAACTTTGTGCAAAATATTATCTCCGATCCTGCATGTTTTTTTTTTTACTTTTTTACCGTAGGACAGACAAGAACGGAGATATTCTAGTTACATTTGTTACATTTTTCATAAATATTAAAAATTCTTCGCAAATATCTTTTCTATCTGATAGATTTTTTCCGTAAGTCTATAATAACGGAAATATTCACAAATTTCGATTTTTGTTGCAAAGTCCAACGGCAAGTGTCGTTACACATAAATATTGTTCAGTCATCTTGGGGATGGTGGTGGTTGTGTGAAATTGTTCTGATAAGGTGGAAAACCACGACTTTATCAAATTCTATTGATTAGAAAGATAATGAAGGTCCATCAAAATAGAAAGATAAAAGGTACTGTCACTCACAAACTGAGAGAGGGATGAGGATGAAAGATTTCCCAGGCTTTTGGTGTCCTGATATGAGTTACAGTTAGCTCTGTCTCTTCTTGAGTCGATGACTCAAATGTTAGGCCCCTTTAAACAACAACGAGCAGTGTGTCTCTTCTTCTGCCAGTAATTTCCGTTAGATAAGAGTACTAATACAATTGCATAAGAACTAGTTCTTCGACAAAAAGAATAATGAAATGTCGTATGGCTTTCAGTGCCGGGATATCCCAGGACGGGTTCGGTTCACCAGATGCAGATCTTTCTATTTGACACCCGAAGGCGACCTGCGCGTCATAATGAGGATGAAATGATGATGAAGACAACACATACACCCAGACCCCGTGCCGTAGGAATTAACCATTTACGGTTAAAATCCCCGATCCGACCGGCAATCGAACCCGGTACCCTCTGAACCGAAGGCCAGTACGCTGACCGTTCATCCAACGAGTCGGACTCGACATAAGGTAAAATAGCGAGAATAAAATACGAATTCGTATCTGCTTGAATTCTGATTGCACATAAAGTTTTTTCATTAGTAGTTCTAGCATTCGGTAGATAAAAATATTATATATGATTTTCTTTTTCTACTAAGAAGGTTCCGTGGTTTTCAGGTAGAGATCTTTCCTCTTTCCCGGGGTTCGATTCCCGGCGACGTCAGAGATTTTTACCTGAGTCTGAGGACTTGTTCCTGGTTCACTCAGCCTGCATGAGAACAGTGAAGAGCTACCTGATGGTGAGACTTCTATAGACCGGAGAGATCCTGGTGAGGGTACGAGGGTGAAAACGTGATTGTAAAGAACCACGCATATAACAACTTGCAAGAAGAGATTTTAGTGTCTCAAAACTCTTCGACTAATACAGCAATAAATATTTGGTACTTACTTTCATTCACATGGATGGCTTGGAATTCATTGTAATGGCAGATTAATTTGAATGGTTTCTTTGTGAATGCTGACAACAGTTCTAAATAAACCATAACGTTGCTTATTACAATATAGAGACAGCTTAGAAATATATGTATGTTTTGATATTTGAGGTCCATATATAATTTTGTATAATCATTTAGATTCATGGAGATCTGACAAAGCATTATTAATTACTCTAAGATGTTAATTGTAAACAAAAGAGATATTTCTCAATTCATTGCACGGCTTAACAAGGTGGCTAAGTATTATTTTGCATTTCTGAATTACCATAGAATCTGTTAGGTGTGGCCGGCAAGGACACCGGGCTCGCGGGATAAACTTAGATACTGGAACAATGAAAGTGGGCCGGGTTGAAACCAACTCTCCCATGTTTCTTTTGAGTGACATCCTTCCGTGGGTTTCATCGCTCAATTACCTTGAAACGAAATTAATTACTCAATAGACACTTCATGTCGAAGTAATAATACTGTGAAAACGAGGTCACCTTTTTTAATGGAGCTACTAAGCCTCTGGGGGCCAAAAAGTGCAATATTAAGTTGTTCTTGTAGATCTGTTTAAATCAGAGCAAGAATACATTGGTTTTGATACTCTTATTTTTCTACCGCTTTTCCCATACTTGTGGGGTTGTGGATGCGCACTGTGTAGCACGCGTAGATTTGACCCTGTTTTACGGTCGGTTGCCCTTCCTGACGCCAACATTAGGTGGAGGGATGTATTAACTATTGCTCATTTCTGTAGTGGTTGGTAGCGTGGTGTGTTATACGAATATGAAGGGGGAGTGTCGGGACAAACACCTAGTCCACGAGCCAGAAGAATTAATCAGACAAATGAGCACGTGGCCACGTGGTTTTTTTGCCATGTACATAGCTATCAGCTTGTCTCGGGAAAGAGTGGATTCGAACCCCACTTTCGGCAGCTCTGAAGATGGTTTACCGTGGTTTTCTATTTTCACACTACGCAAATGCCAAGACTGTGCCTATATTAAGGTCATGCCCGCTTCCTTCTCACTCCTAGACTTTTCCTCTCCTATCATGGCCATAAGACCCATCTGTGTGTCAGTGCGACGTAAAGCAAAGTGTAAAAATTAAAAAATAATCAGACGCGATTAAAATTTTCGAACCGGCCTGGAATCAGTCCCGAAACCCGCTGACTCGAAGGTCATAACGTTGAACATTCAGCCATGGAGTCGTACACACTAGTTTCGATACTAATACATAAAATATGCAAAAGAGTTTAGAATTTCTACAACAAAGCATGAAGTGTTTTACCGAGCAAGTGGCTGTACGATTTGAGTCACGTAGCTATCGGCTTACATTCGGGAGACAGCAGGTTCGAACCCCATTGTTGATAGACCAGAAGATGGTTTTCCATGGTTTCCTATTTTCACGCCATGCAAATGTTGAATCCGTACCTTAATTAACGTCACGGCCGTTTCTTTCCCATTCCTAGGCCTTTCCTATTCCATCGTCGCCATAAAACCTATCTGTGTCATGGGACGTAAAGCAGATAGAAAAAGGAAGTGTGTTTTCTGTTTTCTCACAGGTTATTGTCCGGCTCCGTGGCTAAACGGTTAGCGTGCTAGCCTTTGGTCCAGAGGGTCCCGGGTTCGATTCCTGGCCGGGACGTGGATTTTAACCGTCATTGGTAAATTCCGATGGCTTGGGGAGGGGGGCTTCTGTGCCGTCTTCATCATTAGAATTCATCACAGGTGGGGCCCCATCTTCATAAACGCGCAGGTCGCCTATACGGCGTCAGCTCGAAAGACTTTTACCAGACCACTTCGGAGGCCACACGCCATCATCATCATCATCATCATCACCATCATCATCATCATCATCATCATCATCATCACAGGTTATTAAAATAATAATAATAAGAGGAAAATATCTTACCTGACGAATTTGTTCCGCGATTCGGGCCGTGTCGCTGTTAGCTTGCGTTCGGAAGGTAGTGGATTCGAACCCCGCTATCGGAAGCACTGAAAATAGTTTACCGTGATTCCGCATTTTCACACAATATAAGTGCTGTACCTTAATTAAAGCCATGGTCTCTTCTTTCTCAGTCCTAGCCCTTTCCTGTTCCGTTGTTGCAAAATTAAACCCGTCTGAGTTTGAGTCTAGTTAAACCACTCAAAAAAACTCTTCATCAGTCACATCTTTGTGAGGTCACTTCACATGCTGACTTAGGGATGTATCCACTACTGCTTCTTATTCTGCGGTGGTTGGTGGTGTGGTGTGTATAGGAAGTGGTAATATACAACGGGATCTGGATCGAACTCTCTGAACCCCAGAGTTGACTATTCATCAAAAGAGTCGTTAATAATACAGTAATAATAATAATAATAATAATAATAATAATAATAATAATAATAATAATAATAATAATAATAATAATAATAATAATAATAATAATAATAAATGGTATTACCTCAGGCATTTATGCTACTTGCGTGTCTATTTATATGTTCCGGTTTACTCTACCAGATGGCGGAGGAATCGCACTTTTCTGTGTGACCAGTGGTTGACTTAAATTTCTTTTATTGGGTAAACACGGAGACACCAGATATATTTTATATACCGACGTCATACTCACACACCACACATAACACTATCCTCCATCACAATAACACGCAGTTACCTATACATGGCAGATGCCGCCCACCCTCATCGGAGGGTCTGCCTTACAAGGGCTGTAATCGGCTAGTAATAGCCACACGAAATTATTAATTATTATTATACCGACGTCGTAGCCATTTAAGTGTCCAAATGGACTCCATCCACAGTACAAAAATCTATACATCTCTGTCGGGTTGGAGCATCAAGTTGCCTGATACTGATCCAGAGATTCAGCAGCTTTTCCTGATAGCTCACTAAAAAAGACTAAAGAAATATATTTATGTGGACGAGTGATAAATTCACCTCTGGTGGGATACAGTGCACGATGTCGTCTGGTTTGGGCTAGAACAAATCTGGTACTTTCAGTTTCGGTCTCATCCTCGGCTGTGACGATATGAATGTAGCAGACGTAGCGGTGTTGTAATGTTAAGCTAGTAGCGAGCTCAACCTATAGTACTGCAAGCCGTAGAGTTAAGCAATGGAAATACTTAAGTTGTGTGTGAATTTGTATATGATGATGCTGGATTTAGAATGTTAAACTAGTAGTACAGTATTATTTCTTGCAATATTTTCTTTCCATGGAATTGCTTTTTTTACTATTGTTGTGTTGTCGTTGTTGTAAGTCATAGCGTAAAATTTTGAAATACTTAAGGTACGTGTAAATTTGTATATGCTGATGTTGTAATGTTAAGCTAGTAGTAAGTTGAACCTATAATATTGTAAGTCGTAGAGCTAAGTACAGGAAATACTTAAGTTGTGTGTGAATTTGTATAGCCCTATGATGATTCTAGGTTTATAATATTCAACTAGTAGTACACTAGTACTACACTAGTAGTACACTAGTACTACTAGTACACCGTCCGCGTGCTGGCCTTTGGTCACAGGGGTCCCGGGTTCGATTCCCGGAACGGTCGGGAATTTTAACCTTAATGGGTTAATTTCTCTGGCACTGGGGCTGGGTGTGTGTGTCGTCTTCATCATCATTTCATCCTCATCACGAGGCGCAGGTCGCCTACTGGAGTCAATTCAAAAGACCTGCACCTGGCGAGCCGAACATGTCCTCGGACACTCCCGGCACTAAAAGCCATACGCTATTTCACTAGTACACCACGGGGCCGGCTTAAACTAGTAGTATTTCTTGTAATATTTTCTTCCCATAGAATTGCTTGTTGTACTCTTGTTGTTGTAGCGTAATTTTGTTTTAACTTTAATTTATTATCACTCTACCGTAAGTGATCCTTGACACCGGAATATTTCCCAATTGCGATGCATTTATTAATAACAGTATGAGCGATAATAGTAACACCATATTTTAAAGATCCAGTCCCTGTGAATAATAACATGAAAGTTGCACTCATAGGGTCGATGGATGTACTATTTCAGTGGGCTTGGCAGACTGATGCTTAACAACACTTTCTGGCCCGTTGAGGCTAGCAACGGATGCTTACGCTATCTAGGACAGCTGATGGTGGAACTGTTGGGGATCATACCGGCCTTCAGGTTGAGGACTGATAGTCCATCCAGATTTGTTACAGATTCCGATGACTTTTTTTACAAATAGTCTCCATTGACTTGCTGCACAAAAAATGCAGATCATACACTGCCAAACATACACACAGGTTGATACCATTACGGGGTAGGCCTACACGACCATCTTGTTCTGACTAAGTTCGGACGGATACCAATCTTTTTGGACTGTTGTAGAAGCATCTACTGTAGGTGGGAATCAACAAAATTTGTTATAATTATGTACCAAGATGTCTTCCTTACATTTATTTTCGCATGTATCTCTATTGGTCAGCAGACACCCGTTCTTTTCTTTCTCTATCTTTCAGTGGCGTATGCTGGTATCAAGACGTGGGCTACCACTAGACTTAGGCTACCCCTTTTCGATAGTTGGTTTAGGGAACATCAAGCCTTAAGCATTTTGAGCTGCAGCCAACGGAGCTGCCCGCTGTGTTGTCTAGGCTGCTTCACAAGCTACTGCCCTGGCCTCTGCCACCGCCAATACTCAACACCTGATCAATCGAGTTGGTAGCCTAAGGTTTAGCAAATTGAAGTCCAGCTTTAAGGCTAAATGGATAGAATGCTTGCGTTTGGTCCGACGGCCCCGGTTCAATTTTCAGAATCAACCGCCTCATACTGTTAATTCCCCTAGCTTGGGAACTGGGTGTTTATGACGTCTTCGTCATTCATTTTATCCTTATTAGGTCACCACCAAGCCTATGTAGATGCCATGCACCATTATTATTATTATTATTATTATTATTATTATTATTATTATTATTATTATTATTATTATTATTATTATCATAATCGTTAAATAACAATGTTGAATTTTACAGCGGTCGTACCCATCGTTCAGTGGTTAATTATCTTCCTCGGAAGATCAGTGGTGGTGTCCGACCCATGATCACGGGTTCGATTCCAACTAACAAAAGAGAACACTAAACCTGAAATATTGCGTTTCATTTTAGCAGATCTACCAATAAAAAAAATTTAAAAAAACTATATTACTGCTATAACAGCAACCCTGCAGTGTCTTCCTACAAGGATATAGAAGTAAACGGGAGTGAAATACCAGCACTCCGTTATCTATATATTTAAGACAGAAGGATGAGGTGAGGAAGTATATACGATGAGTAACGCATGGTGACGGCAGTGGCGATCTGACGAACCGAAACCTAGCACAGCTATCCTACGCCGGTCCCCGCACCTGTATGCAGACAGCAGCAAGCAGCTTGAGGCGAGTCTATGGGAAGGGACGAGAGTCTGGGCTGCAATATCAGTCTCCGAAGCCTTGTTCTCAGAAATACGTGCGACGTGTTTTCTCATTGCTTTCAAGGTTTGCAAATGGAACAATGTGTCAGATGCTTACGATGTAATGTGCTTTAGATTTCCATCGCTCGCATTTGAGGTTTGGGCTTCACTGATAGCCTTGGTAGCCCTCAGTATACGCCACTGCTATCTTTATCAATTGCACCTCTCCTGATTGCTTTGTATCTTCTTCCATTCTTCCACTTGTTGTTGCTACCGTTGTTCCATCATCTGTAAAACATACTCATATCAGAGGTTACTCAGTATCCACATCTGTTCTGTTAAACTCGTTCCCGAGTCCAACCAGCCGGGCAGTTCTCATACTATGGCATAGTCTCATTTACTCCTTCGTCTATCATTCTCTGTCCACCTTTCTGATACGTTAACTCGCCAGAGAAGAAATCAGGATCCAGCACAATATAACGACATTCTCCACTCCACCACCGATTCCTAATTCTTTTCCATCTCGATGCTTCTTGAGTAATTTAGACGCAAGATATCAGTCGGTGCGAGCTCACATGTACTTTTGACAGAACAAGGCCTGATGATACTGAAGCATCATGTAGGTGCAGATTTTGGATCCCACTACGCAACTCCACCTCTGACCATATTTCTTGTAGCCTCACCGTTCTGTAAGAGAAATTTCACCTCAAGCTCCAAAAAGAAATAAAATGCTACTTATATATTTCTTCTTTTTTCCTTGTTCTCCTTTTCATTTAAAAAAAACACAAGTACTGCAATGATTAATAGTAAGTCCAGAATACAATACAAAACGCTTGCGGCACGTTATCAGTACATTACTTAATTAATAATTTCAGAGCATTTTACAATACGAGTTAATCGCATTTCCGTTACTTAGGATTTATTGCGTTCTAATGCTCACGTTTCCCGCGGTGTAGGGGTAGCGTGCCTGCCTCTCGCCCGGAGGCCCCGGGTTCGATCCCCGGCCAGGACAGGGATTTTTCTCTCGACCTGAGGGCTGGTTCGAGGTCCACTCGGCTTACCTGATTAGAATTGAGGAGCTATCTGACGGTGAGAATGCAGCCTCGGTCTCGAAAGCCCAGAATAACGGCTGAGAGGATGCGTCGTGCTGATCACACGACCCCTCGTAATCTGCAGGCCTTCGGGCTGAGCAGCGGTCGCTGGACAGGCCAAGGCCCTTTCAAGGGCGTTATGTGCAGTGGGATTTCGTTTAGTGGATGCTATTTTGAAACGAATTGCAGGAAATGATTTGAAACCGGACAAGTTGGCTGCGCGGTTCGTGTCACGTAGGGGTCAGTTTGCATTCGGGAGATGGTAGATTCGAATTATCCCACCCCTGAAGTTGTTTTCGTGGTTTCCCATTTTCACACCAATAAAATGCTGTGGCTGTATGTTTATTAAGGTGACGATCACTTCCTTCCCTTTGCAAGCCCTTTCCTATTCTCATCGTCGCCATCAAGACCTTTCTGAGTCGATGTGACGTAAAACAAAGAATGAAAAAAGAACGATTCGAAATGGAGAAAGATCTTTACGTAAAACAAAGAGTGAAAAAGGAACAATTTAGTAATTATTGCCCACGTTTTCCAATAACGTTACAGAAGATTAAATAACAATTTGTTTGTTGTAGAGAGAAAACAGTGGGGTCACCAGTTCTCCTTCCTATTATTCAAGGGCAGAAAATTTCCGCCCGTTCGAAGAACGGCGGTATGAGAGTGAAGAAGGCCCTGAAGGGCTGTAACATGAAAGACTCTCAAGATACAAGTGCTTTGTGACATATCAATCGTATTGCGCCTTGATCTGCTGCATCGCAGAAGCTGCATGATCAGTCGCTGTGTCATGCTAATTGTGGCACAGATCTTGGGTAATTAATTATGATGACCGCGTAGGATCAGCCAGATCAGTGGGCTGACGCCTAAGGCCATTATCCAGGACGCCGTACCGCTGTCTCTCTTCGTGAACTGTGATCATTGCCTAGGAAGGTCGATGCCCTCAGAACTAAGATTCAAATCCACCTAGATTTCTAAATAGGCATTACGCCAGTTCACCAATGCAATTTTCGACGACCTTGTATTTTTAAATACTTACTGTTTTTATACTCTTCCTCGTATAAGAAGTAAATTGATAATTTGAAATATATTTTAGGCATTCCACTGAATCTTCTATCTCAAGAAAATTACATTTCGAAATGCGTCAAAATTGCCTGACTAGTGAACTTAATTAGCTCCTTGTGTACATTCCAGTTATGTATTAATGCCAAAGATTAGACTTAAGACTTCGACTAGGTATTTTCGATATGTATGCTTCTGTGTTTGAATCGTCAGTTGTAATGCATACCGGTAAGTTATGTAAAATTTGCTGTGAAACTGGTCCCATTAATAATGGATTTATTTTGTAATCGTATTTCCTTTTCTTTATTGTATCAACGTTGGATTGATGTTATACTTCTTCTTTGCCGGGCTGAGTGGCTCAGACGGTGGATCATTGGGATTCTGAGTGCAAGTTGGTGAGTTCAATCCTGGCTGAGTACGGTGGTATTTGAAGTGCTCAAATACGCCAGCCTAATGTGGATAGGTTTACCGGTACGTAAAATAACTCATGTAAGATTGAATCCTTGCACTAGTGTGTCTCCTCAAACCATGAAAGTAGTTAGTGGGAAGGATAATTATTATTACTGTATTATTATTATTTTACACTACAACGTTACACTATAACTTCATTCTCGAAAAGTCTAATAAAGTCTAAAAATCCTTGATAAGTCGATTTTATTATTATTATTATTAATTATTATTATTATTATTATTATTATTATTATTATTATTATTATTATTATTATTATTATTACCAAGCTCGATAGCTGCAGTCGCTTAAGTGCGGCCAGTATCCAATAATCGGGAGATAGTAGGTTCGAACCCCACTATCGGCAGCCCTGAAGAGGGGTTTCCGTGGTTTCCCATTTTTACACCAGGCCAAGGCCGCTTCCTTCCCACTCCCAGCTATTTCCTGTCCCATCGTCGCCATAAGACATATATGTGTCGGTGCGACGTAAAGCAACTAACAAAAAAATGTTATTATTTAATTTATTTCATGAAGTCATGTTCAGCTAACCTGGTGCAGATTTTCTACTTGACTCGCATGGACGACTTGACCGTTTGGGTGTGAGATGGTGATGATGATAATGACTGTAAATCCGGTGCCGGCACATAGCCTACTCCCGCCGAATAATGCGAAGGGGTCTGCTCAATGCTTAACACCTCCATCCAACGGACGAATCACCATCAACAACGTCATATGCCCTCACTCTACACGAACACTGCGGAGAGATTTAGGTGCATTTGAATCCAGGCTTTTGGCATGCAATCTTGTGATTATTAAGTGTATACCACCATCTCTTCTATCCTGCCGGGCAACATTCTGATGGCGAAATTGTTCTACACTAACGGGACTCGAACCAGTTAAGCACGGCTTTAAGATCTGGCTTCTTAATGATCATAGCCACCAGGTGGGCTACTAATTTTCAATTACATCATATAAGACGAATACTCGATATCTGGAAGAATTCGGACTACCGGTACCCTACATCCGTTTTTACAAGTTGCTTTACATCGCACCGCCAGAGACAGGTGTTATGGCGACGATTTGATAGGAATGGGCTATGAGTGGGAAGGAAGCAGCCGTGGCCTTAATTAAGGTGCAGCCCCAGCATTTGCCTGGTATGAGCATTCGAAATCATGGAAAACCATCTACGTGACTGCCGGCAGTGGGGTGCGAACCCACTACCACCTGAATGCAAGCTGACAGCTACGTGACCCAAACCACGCGGCCACTCGCTCGTCAACTCCATCGTCAACTGCGAGTTATCGACGACCCGTTGTATTTACATTATTATTTTTAGTTCTGTTTCCTTCCTTTCTTTCTTTCTGCAGTTCATGCCAGATATTTCACTCCAAAATCAACAAAACTTGAATACAACTGCAGTTAAACTAAATCAGCAAACAGTTCACCTATTTACCTATTTGTTTGATTTTCTTTTTCGTGGATACCGTTATTGCTTCATTTACAAGCCGCCGGTAACCAGCGTTATGGTGCTCCGTGTACAGCTGAGTTCCCCACATGTACATTATTACGACTAGGATACTACGCTATTTGTTTTACGTCGCACCGACACAGATAGGTCTTAGGGCGACGGTGGAACATGAAAGGCCTAGGAATGGGAAGGAAGCGGCCGTGGCCTTAATTAAGGCACAGCCCCAGCATTTGCCTGATGTGAAAATGGGAAACCACGGAAAACCATCTTCAGGGTTGCCGATGGTGACATTCGAACCCACTATCTCCCGGATGCAAGCTCACAGCTGCGTGCCCCTAACCGCACGGCCAACTTGCCCGGTACGACTAGGATAAAGAAAGATGTTCGAAATATGAAACGAGCCACAATATAAGCATTTCCCCGATGTGAGTGATAACAAATAAAGGTGGACTACGCTAATGGAAACATCACGGCATTGAAAAATAACCCCCGCTTTTCTGCCTGATCATTGAACGTGACTAGGCTATATAGTGATATGTAGGATCTCATTATCAGAGGTATAATGGCAAAGAGAAGACAATCATGAGAGAGGTGGTGGTGGTCGTGATTATTGTTTTAAGAGGAATTGTAACTGGGCAATCATCTTCTAATAATACTAATCAGAAGGGAAAAACGAAGGGGTGCAATCCTTCGAAAAATGAAGGCATCGGGAAAGAAAAGTGTAAGGCCACGAATGTGTACGCCTCTGTATTCGGGAGAAGGAAGGGGTTGATTCGCACCGTCAGCTGTCATGAGAATGGCTTTCCGTGGTTCTCCTGCACTAAGACGAATGGTGGGACAGTTCCTAGTATAGGCCACAGCCACCAGCCCCCTCACCTTCACCACACATCTCCATCTCCGATACAAATCTCCTGGCCTGACGGATGGCGTCACCATCTAGGAGGTGTCGTGGAAATGAAGTATTGCCTCGCAAACGTAATACCGTCGAGGTCGGAAGAGAACAAGAGTTGACCAAGGTAAGGCGAATGTGATGAGCCTGATACTAGTAAGTTGAAGGGAAACCAGACTCAGCTAGGAGAACCGTGGTTACCAATCCACGCTTCGAAGTTGAAAGTCCCTGATTGTCTTCATGGCAGAATGAATTAGATGTAGTGTTACCTGAGCCAGTGTGTTATACATTACCACTCTAATTCCTGACATTCATTCTTGCTGAAAGAACAGTTAATGGCAAGTAGACTAGAACCTAGGTATTTACTGCTTCTGTCACCGTAGAGACGAACATGTTACATCCGGTAACGGAATCTAAATCCGGATACAGTGACCTCACACCTGCATACCGAGGTAGCGTTACTTTCTACAGGAAGAATTAGTTTTCTTGTCTACTCACATAGCGAGAATAGTACAGTATAAGCTGTAGCTCGGGACTTTAATGACGCAGAAACTATTTTTCTCAAAAATTCGAACTCGAGCTTCATTTTGAAATCTTTGAATACAATTGACGTGTATATATACAGGCTGGTCGCAAACTACGTGAACGGGGTATATGAGCGTTGAAGGGTTGGCCATACTGATTAATAACTCGAAAGAAATAATTCGATATCTCGCGCCGTTGTGATTTTATCAGCTGATGAAGTTAGCCAATCAGATCGCTTCGAAGGCGAATACAAATGAACTTTTTGAGGCGGTGTTGCTAAATCTGCGTAAGACCGGCTTCAGAGCATCAGTCGAAGAAGAAAACTTCGCTCGGGGAGGGATTTAAAGACTTACCTCCATGCTGAAACGATCGCACCATAACAAGTACGCAGCAGTGACACTGGCTGAAAACCACGGTGTATTTGTCTTTGATACTGATTTCTCTTCGCCATGGTCTCAAGTCACGTGCAGATCACCGGTTCACAAAGTCTATTGAATTCGCCCGTGAAGCGATCGGATTTGGTAAGTTCAGCAGCTTATAAAATGCCTACGGGGCGAGATATCGATTTTTTTCGAATTATTTATCACTATTACCAACCATCTGCCAACGGCCGTAGCCGTGTTGAAACACCGGATCCCGTGAGATCTAAGAAGTTAAGCAAAATTGGGCGTGGTCAAGATTTGGATGGGTTATCACGCGGGGTTAAGAGAATGGAGGAGTAGAAAGAAACTGGCCACGCTACCGTACGTACACTCCGGCTCAAAACCTCTGCGGAGGTTCGGACCTGCCTTCGGGCAGAATACACCCTTACCTTACCAGCCCTCTAATGCTTATTAACCCGGTTCACGTTCCGACCATCCTGTGCATAAAAATGAAATAACATGTATCTGAACTGAAAGTAAATCATTTTTCGAAATTATTCCCATTGAAATACAACCCTTCTCTGATTTTTCAATAATATGCCGGTGGATATTCCTTTATTTCTTAATCTGCTTACCTTCCAGGGTTGGTTTTCCCCTCGGACTCAGCGAGGGATCCCACCTCTACTCTGGGTCGGGGGATACAACTGGGGAGGATGACCAGTACCTCGCCCAGGCGGCCTCATCCGCTATGCTGAACAGGGGCCTTGCGGAGGGATGGGTAGATTGGAAGGGATAGACAAGGAAGAGGGAAGGAAGCGGCCGTGGCCTTAAGTTAGGTACCATCCCGGCATTTGCCTGGAGGAGAAGTGGGAAACCACGGAAAACCACTTACAGGATGGCTGAGGTGGGAATCGAACCCCCGTCTACTCACTTGACCTCCCAAGGCTGAGTGAAAACCATCCAGCCCTCGTACCACTTTTCAAATTTCGTGGCAGAGCCGGGAATCGAACCCGGCCCTCCGGGGGTAGCAGCTAATCACACTAACCACTACACCAAAGAGGCGGCATCGGTAGGTATTTACTGAATTTTTCCATATATTAACCACTTAAAACCAAAATTATGGACAATTGCTTAGTCCCATCTCAAAATAATGCCCAGCATGTGTACTTAACATTCAGCTTTCTACAGAGATATTTTAAAAAAATCGTATGCGTTGACTTTGTAACTATGGTTCACTAGCAAATTTAGGTTTTACATATTATAGCACACGTTCCAGAGTCTCTAAAACTGATTATAAATTACATTACAGTGATTGACTGATAGCAGAACTAGGCTTTATCACTATTCCCCCATTATTCCATTTTAGCAGCCTGAAACTAGGAGTTATTATTTATTTAATGTGCAAGCCCTGTTGTCTTATCAGCTAATTCTTCCTTTTAATTTAAATAATTATTTAAAAAATTCTTATCGGAAATACCGATAAAATGTCGTTCTTCACCACTAACCGATTCACACAGCGCCACAGCAGGTAGTGGAAACTCGCGAAGTGTCTTCAAGAGTCTGTTAGTTTGTTAGTGCGCAGTCAAATACTAAACGATTTTTAATTGTATAACCACGCCGTTCTCCTATTTAATTGTAATACATGTGCAATCATTGTTGCTTTGGTGCAAGTTTTTTTTATAACATTGAATGAAAATATCAAAAAATGTATTACCTCACTTAAGGAGGTAGACTGTCGAAATTAGCTCAGAGAGCATAAAAGGACTTACAACCCCCCAGATCGCTATATCTCTCAACCCTGGATACTTTTCGTTGTCTATAAATTTTTGTGTCCCCCCCCCCCCCCCTCATCTATTAATTCCCAGTCGCCCCTAGTGTTCCTGACACTCTTCTTCGCTAGATGGCTGTACTGCCGCAGTTATAAAAATAACCCATCAGCAAAGGGTACAGCAGTTAGTCAATATATAGATACAATACAAATATTTAAAATATTTAATATCGGGAAGAATGCGGGTGAAAATGTTGGCGAAGACTTAGCTAAATTATTAGACCTTAAGTGAAACGCCAACGAGGATCCTGTCCTACTAAAACAGGTAAAACATTACCTAACAAGTGTCGGTTTCGATCGCATCGATGGTCACAACTCTACCTCTTCAGCTCTGAATTCGGGAGACGGAGAGGGGCTGCTACCTAGCGTCGGCTGTCCTGAGAATGTGCATCCGTGGTTTTCCTTTCTCCCGTACTAACGCGAATTCCGGAACAGGCTAGGGCTATCAACCCCCTCACTTCCGAACATCTCATTCACGGAATCAAATCCCCCTGGCCCGAGAGACGGCATCGCCATCTAGAAGGCCCTCCGCGACGGCATAGTAGTAACAGTGAAGTCACCGAGGTGTTACTTTCTCATTCTATTTCATGAGCTGAGCTAGTGAACATTCCAAAGGTAAAAACCGTATGTGCCCATTAATATTTAGTGCTGTTTATTTAATGGAGACGCGCTGTGCTGTAGCTCGTGTCTGAGGTAAGGTTGAATGGTATGACAGTTTAGTGTTCGTTTGTCGTCGACTTCCGTACACTGCTCTGTTTCCAGATTATCCGGAGTGTTGTAAATTGTTCCCAGTAGGGTCTGGATACCTATCCGTAAACCCATCAATCAAACGTAGACCTATTCTTGGAAGTGTGGTGCCCTGCAAAATAGCGCCCAATATAAATCCCTACCCGTCAATCAGACGTTTTCTTGGGCATGTATGTTTCAAAATTCAAAATTTCTGAACTGATTACTATCACATTTTGTCAGGCTTTGGACTGGCTGAATGGTAACAATACATTTTTGTCATTTATGTGTGTTTAAAGTCACCTTCTAAGGCTGATTCTAGAGTTCGTTTTTCCAAGCACATTGTCATTTTTGTAGTGCCATCCTTGCACAACGTGGAAGGTTCTATGGTGCCTCCAAAGCTAGACTGGGACATCATTATTTTCCAACCATCTCCCACTCAGAATAATACAAAAAGCTCACAAAAGTTGAGATCTCAGGAGCTTCGGAATGTATTTCAAGCCAGCTGTTGAATTCATCGTTATAAGAAGGAAAGCAAACGCACGAGAACTTTCACTTCTTCATTTTCCCTGTATCCGTGAGAGTTCGAAATCTTGCAGTTTTCTCCAGAGGCACTTCTTCATGTGGAAGTGACATTCATACACTTCAAATGATGGTAATACATCTCTATATGCAGAAATTGCTGCTGACGCAAAATCAACAGTAACACATTTTGGGTTCCATTGTGAAATAGTATTAAGTTCATCGCGGAAAAGTCGGCCATACTGTACGTCTCTCTTCTTTTGTTTGGTAAGAGTGCAAAATCCACTGGGTAGATGATTGCTTCATCCTTTGAACTTCCAAAGTTCGTACGAATAGCATGAATTTGCTACAACCTTTGAAGGGTCCGTCCATAAGAAAAGTCTTATTTACTCTTAAAAGCTTCTTTTCTTGCATTTTCACTGAGAATAATTAGGCTTATTGTTTCTCCAACGTTGTCGTGTTTCAAAAGAAAACTACTTCATTGTTCTTTGATAGGATTTCTGCATAAACAACAATTTCTTTGGATGATTTCGGTTCTTTTTAGTTTCTTTGTGACTTTCCTCGGTGATGTATAATGTCCTCTTCATTACTTCCTGCTCAGACATTTCCGTGGCAAAATCACAACCTCTATTATACAGGTCACCTAACACTTCTGAGTAGATTTTAGAAATCCAAGTGTCTTCCTCGAATGCTCTCTTCTTCTCCCTATTTATAGTCTTCTGTACATATGAGTGTCATCCGGAGCTCCAGACTGAGGCTCGTTTAAGCTGACTACTTCAACTTTGGTCTTGGCCATTTTTTGATAACGTGTTGATCTTCCATACTTCCATACTATCATACTATCCATAATATTAACCACAATACAAACACACAGCGCACACAAAATGAATAACCCAAAGAGAACTGAACAACAGGATAGATAGTGTAGCTTAGGACTAATGATGGCAAAGTGAACGTTGGGGGTGGTGGTGATTATTATTTTAAGAGGAAGTATAACTGGGCAAGTATCCTTTAACACTAATCAGACAGGGAAAAAGAAGAGATCCAATTCTTCGAAGAATGAAAAAGGGAAGGGCCACGAATACCGTCAAAATGAAAGGCTCTGTAGGCTTCGCAAACCTGATACCGTCGGGCCGGTGGATAAAAACAATTGGTACAATTTACAATCTTTCACCCAAGTTAAATATGAACGACCGTACTTGAAAAACGTTGCAAGCATTGTTGGATCGAACAAGAAGTTTTGAACTACTGTCTTTAAATATGTATATTTTTTCGCGTATGTTTTCTCAATAGTTCAAAAGGAACTTCTGTTTCAAAATACGGACAGCAACAATGGACAATGATTCCGTACGAGACGTTATGGCAGGTTTGTCAATTTCAAGCTAATTTGATTTTTGAACATTGAAGACAAAAGTTTTTGCAAGAAGTGAAGTCAATGTGTGTAAATAATGTGTATATATGTATTTATATATTTTGCATTTCCCAAATAGTCCTTAAAAAGACATTGGGTTCTTCCGTTTTCTTACATTTTTTCAGTTTCTGATTTGAGTTTTTTAATCTACCACGTGATTTTATGGCTGATGAAATCTCAAATAGAGACGAAACATGTCCCTGAATATTTTTAATATGTTTTTAATTAAATAGTTCACTTGTAAATTGATGTGTATTGATTGGGTGGACCAAACCGAGCATTGTTTCTTACTTGTTTCGCAAAAAGAATTGACCAAGAAAGGACGTGCAGGAAAGATGGAAGTGAAGATTCTGACACGAGTTAGCGTAAGGAAAAGCAGATTCAGCTAGGGGACCGGTGGTCGCCAACCCATGCTTCGAATTTGAGAGCCCCTGGTCCCCTCTTAGTCGCCTCTTGTAACAGGCAGGGTATACCTTGGATGTATTCTACCACCCCAGACACAGGGGGAGAGGAAGCTCGAGAGGTTCAGGGGAAGGAATTTCTGCTTCCCTTCTTTCCCAGTCCCTTTATGTTGGGAATTAACTGCTGGTCATTTCTCTCGACCTATTTTTGGACTCTAGGTAGGAGACAGTAACGCTGGCCATGAATACTTACACTAGGCACGATATTCACAGATTTTTATTTGGGAGTGACTTTTATATTTGATTATCCATATAGTCAATACAGTGAGGTTCAAGGAAGACTAAAGTATCCTCGTTGTAACGTCGGAACACCATGGTCCTAACGTTTCAACAGCAAACGCGACGAAATAATTTGCTCCACTTTTCAAAGAACGGCTACCTCTGCTGCTGACCTAGCTACTTTAGAGGTGGAAGGTAAATGTGTAACTGCAACGGTATCCACGCAAGTTGCATCCCACATTAAGGATTTTCCGTAGCCCATCGGGACGTTTATAATTGGATCGACTGGTTCCTATAGGTTTCAAAATAGGTGGAACACCCGCGGATGTCAAACACTTTTTGATTATGCTACTCAAGGATAAATGTCTGGAAAACCTTCGCGAGCTCTTAGGGCAACATAAACCATGGCGTCCTAGTTGATCCACAATGTCATCTCAGATTCAGATATGCTACTGACATATTTTGCAACCCAAGCCTAAGAATACAGCAATCCAGAAAGACGTGTTATCCATGATAGTTCCTATACTGGTTGAAGGAATTACTGTTAGTTCTCTTGAACTGCACGAAGCCCTGCTTAATCTACAGCTGCATCGTGGGACGAAACCTGTGCTTTACGTATCCATACAACGTCGATCATAACCCAGTTTGCCTGGACATCTAGACGTGATTAAGGAAACTGAGATTTGTTCAGCGTTGACAATTCTTGGAGAGCTTCTGGCAAATGGCACACCATATTTTCATCATCTTGGTAAGAAAGTTGTGACTTGACTAATTCGAGAGCTCTATAAACCGAAGCAATAAATGCAGAGATAAGCAGGTGAAAGCTATTCTACTAATATCGCCCCCACCCACCCCAACCTAATCTCATAGGCAAACTTATCAAGATTCAATTGTGATCTTCTAATGAAATGTCTAAAAATAGATTCTAGGCAATTTCTCTGTAGACCATCAGCTTCCATGAGAAGTGGAGGACACAACTACACAGGAAAAGTTAATTTATTTATTTCTCCACAAAGCACAAGATACATTGAGCACCCTGCACTTAAACTGACACCAGATGTATAATACATAAATTTTGATAATAAATTAAAATCAATAACAAGAAAAGGTACATTTAAATAGCAGCCATCCAAAGTAAAAACCACGAAGAAGTCCATGCCCATAGTCAAGTTGTCGTAGATTAAGATGACGGCAATCGAAATTCAACTTTTTTTTGTATTTTATTGAAGGAAACATGTCTTAGAGCTGGAGTCATCCGAATGTTTGTATTGCAGAATGTAACAAAGTGTGTGACGCAATGTTACCTAGTAACAGTATTTTGACAGCTGCACAGGCCATCCATCAATACTTTATACTTTATATATAAATACTTTACATCACAGCCTGCATGGTTGCTAGGTCTTTCGATGTTCCCAAAGGTAATATTTTTGAAAAACTAAGAAACTAAACGTAGCATTAATTACTATGAACGTTCAAATGACAGACAAGACACTTTGAAACATTGAAGTGTGTGAGACATGAAATCTATGACATGAAATTGATAAACTTCTGGAAGAGAAAGACATGGAGAATATACATTATAAAATTACGGTGAAGGGTAGAGGAGTTTAGATGGTTCGCTTCTCGTACTATCTTCCTTAGACCGAGAAAACATGATTCTAATATCTATATAAGAAAAATGAATCTATAAAAGGGGAAAAATGACATGAATTAATGAGTCACTTCCAGGTAGTTTAGAAATTTAAAACTTTGTACCAGAGAATCTAATATCTATAAGATCCCTAAAATAAAAAATTCTAAAACTCCATATGTGGTCCGAGTACGCAAGGGCAAACATTTTTTAAGTCAGTGGGTGGCTCTTTTTTTCTAAAACAATGGTCTGTGTTTCCTCGGGCTTAAAAGTTTCCTAAAATTCCAAATTAATATTTAACATTAAACATGAGAAAGTGTTCAGGGAATTTTCGAGATGTTAAGGAGGTGATGGATAATAATAATAATAGATTGAAGTCGAAGTGTCTACTAGAATATAAATAAAAATGAAAATAAAGACGAATTAATAAGGCGTTCTAAAGCTTGGTACTAGGGATCTTATATCCTCAAAATTCCTGAAACTCTCCTAGTGAACAGAGCGTGGACAGGTGTTTCGAAATTTAGGTTCAGGAGAAAAACAGCATAAGTAAGCAACTGCTAGCACTCTGGCTGATGTGTTTGAAGAAAACAAATCGTGTTTTTACACTTACGGTAATAAATATGTTAACAAAACTACTCTATATAGGAAAGAAATAAGTTCTATGCCTATCTTACTAAATGTATTTATGACCTTCCATTCGAGGAGCCCGCTGGACCCGGTTCATATGTTCATAAATACCATTTTGTAACACGGTGTATTCCATTAGGGACATGAATGTATAAGGGAACGTTTTCCTTAAGATGTCTTGTGCTTAGTACGTGTAGTAGTACAACTAATTAGTTACAAAATAACTCATTTACAATGTGGGTTAGGAATGGAATTCTCTGTTAGAAATTTTGAAAAATCGTAGTAACACGTACAGGTTTTCGGAGACGCTGGGGTGGAAAAGGACTCGGATTAGGAAGGCAGTGGCCTAGGCCTTAATTAAGGCGAGTCCTGTTGTTTGCCCAGTGTAGAAATGGGAGACCATGGAATGCCGTCTTTAGGACTACCGATAGTAAAGATCGAATCATCATCTCCCGAAAGGAAACTACACTATCTGAAGTATTCTAGCAATTAATCATAATGGCGTGTAGCCCCCGGAGAGGCCTGATACAGGTCTTTTGAGTTGACACCGTGTAGAGTGCAGGCGCGTCTGTGATGATGGGGCCTTATTTATAATGAATTCTAATGCTGAATTGAACACACACCCCCAGCCCCGAATCATCGAAATTAACCAACAAATGTTAAAATCCCCGACCCGGCTGGGAATCGAAACCGGAACCCTATGGACCAAA